>NC_134490.1:755661-767045 GCF_040206685.1 Ascaphus truei | reverse complement strand
CTCCGCCAATCTCCCCCTCTCTCTCTCCGCCAATCTCCCCCCCCCTCTCTCTCTCTCTCCGCCAATCTCCCCCCCCTCTCTCTCTCTCCGCCAATCTCCCCCCTCCCTCTCTCCGCCAATCTCCCCCTCTTTCTCTCTCTCCGCCAATCTCCCCCTCTCTCTCTCCACCAATCTCCCCCTCTTTCTCTCTCTCTCCGCCAATCTCCCCCTCTCTCCCTCTCTCTCTCTCTCTCTCTCTCTCTCCGCCAATCTCCCCCTCTCTCTTTCCGCCAATCTCCCCCTCTTTCTCTCTCTCCGCCAATCTCCCCCTCTCTCTCTCCGCCAATCTCCCCCTCTCTCTCTCCGACAATCTCCCCCCTCTGTCTCTCCGACAATCTCCTCCTCTTTCTCTCGCTCTCTCTCCGCCAATCACCCCCCTCTCTCTCTCTCCGCCAATCTCCCCCTCTCTCCCCCTCTCTCTCTCTCTCCGCCAATCTCCCCCCCTCTCTCTCTCTCTCTCCGCCAATCTCCCTCTCTCTCCGCCAATCTCCCCCCCTCTCTCTCTCTCTCCGCCAATCTCCCCCCCTCTCTCTCTCTCTCTCGCCTCGCCCTCTCGCCTCACCCTCTCCTCCGATCTCTCCCTTCTCCTCGCCCTCTCCCCTCTCCTCGCCCTCTCCCCTCTCCTCCCCCTCTCTCTCTCTCCGCCAATCTCCCCCTCTCTCTCAATCTCTCCGCCAATCTCCCCCTCTCTCTCTCCGCCAATCTCCCCCTCTTTCTCTCTCTCTCCGCCAATCTCCCCCTCTCTCTCTCCGCCAATCTCCCCCTCTTTCTCTCTCTCTCCGCAAATCTCCCCCTCTCTCTCCGCCAATCTCCCCCCCCTCTCTCTCTCTCTCCGCCAATCTCCCTCTCTCTCCGCCAATCTCCCCCCCCCTCTCTCTCTCTCTCCGCCAATCTCCCCCCCCTCTCTCTCTCTCTCTCTCTCGCCTCGCCCTCTCGCCTCACCCTCTCGCCTCACCCTCTCCTCCGATCTCTCCCTTCTCCTCGCCCTCTCCACTCTCCTCCCCCTCTCTCTCTCTCTCTCTCTCCGCCAATCTCCCCCTCTCTCTCTCTCTCCGCCAATCTCCCCCTCTCTCTCTCTCTCTCTCTCTCTCTCTCTCTCCGCCAATCTCCCTCTCTCTCCGCCAATCTCCCCCTCTTTCTCTCTCTCCGACAATCTCCCCCCCCTCTCTTTCCGACAATCTCCCCCTCTCTCTCTCTCTCTCTCTCCGCCAATCTCCCTCTCTCCGCCAATCTCCCCCCCTCTCTCTCTCCGCCAATCTCCCCCCCCCCTCTCTCTCTCTCTCCGCCAATCTCCCTCTCTCTCTCTCTCTCTCTCTCTCCGCCAATCTCCCCCTCTCTCTCTCCGCCAATCTCCCCCCCCCCTCTCTCTCTCTCCGCCAATCTCCCTCTCTCTCTCTCCGCCAATCTCCCTCTCTCTCTGTCCGCCAATCTCCCCCCCTCTCTCCCCTCTCTCCCCCTCTCTCTCCCTCTCTCCGCCAATCTCCCCCTCTTTTTCCCTCTCTCCGCCAATCTCCCCCTCTCCCTCTCTCTCCGCCAATCTCCCCCTCTCTCTCCCTCTCTCTCCGCCAATCTCCCCCCTCTCTCCCTCTCCGCCAATCTCCCTCTCCGCCAATCTCCCTCTCTCTCTCTCCGCCAATCTCCCCCTCTCTCTCTCTCCGCCAATCTACCCCCCCTCTCTCTCTCCGCCAATCTCCCCCTCTCTCTCCCTCTCTCCGCCAATCTCCCCCTCTCTCCACCAATCTCTCTCCCTCTCTCCGCCAATCTCCCCCTCTCTCCCTCTCTCCCCCTCTCTCTCTCTCCGCCAATCTCCCCCTCTTTCTCTCCGCCAATCTCCCCCTCTCTCTCTCTCTGTCTCTCCGCCAATCTCCCTCTCTCTCTCTCCGCCAATCTCCCCCCCTCTCTCTCTCTCTGCCAATCTCCCCCTCTCTCTCTCTATCTGCCAATCTCACCCCCCTCTCTCTCTCTCTCTCCGCCAATCTCTCCCTCTCTCTCTCCGCCAATCTCCCCCTCTCTCTCCGCCAATCTCCCCCCCTCTCTCCCTCTCTCTCTTTCTCGCTCTCTCTCTCCGCCAATCTCTCTCCCTCTCGCCGCCAATCTCCCCCTCTCTCTCTCCCCCTCTCTCTCTCTCCGCCAATCTCCCCCTCTTTCTCTCCGCCAATCTCCCCCTCTCTCTCTCTCTGTCTCTCCGCCAATCTCCCTCTCTCTCTCTCCGCCAATCTCCCCCCCTCTCTCTCTCTCTGCCAATCTCCCCCTCTCTCTCTCTATCTGCCAATCTCCCCCCCTCTCTCTCTCTCTCCGCCAATCTCCCCCTCTCTCTCTCCGCCAATCTCCCCCTCTCTCTCCGCCAATCTCCCCCCTCTCTCCCTCTCTCTCTTTCTCTCTCCTCTCTCTCTCTCCGCCAATCTCCCTCTCTCTCCGCCAATCTCCCCCTCTTTATCTCTCTCCTCCGACAATCTCCCCCCCGTCTCCGAAAATATCCCCCTCTCTCTCTCTCCGCCAATCTCCCCCTCTCTCTCTCTCTGCCAATATCTCCCCCCCGCTCTCTTTCTCTCCGCCAATCTCCCTCTCTCTCTCTCTCTCCGCCAATCTCCCCCTCTCTCTCCCTCTCCGCCAATCTCCCCCTCTCTCTCCCTCTCTCCGCCAATCTCCCCCCCTCTCTCCCTCTCTCCGCCAATCTCCCCCCTCTCTCCCTCTCTCTCTCTCCGCCAATCTCACTCTCTCCGCCAATCTCCCCCCCTCTCTCTCTCTCCGCCAATCTCCCCCCCTCTCTCTCTCTCTCCGCCAATCTCCCCCCCCTCTCTCTCTCTCCGCCAATCTCCCCCTCTCTCTCCCTCTCTCCGCCAATCTCCCCCTCTCTCTCCCTCTCTCCGCCAATCTCCCCCTCTCTCTCCCTCTCTCCGCCAATCTCCCCCTCTCTCTCCCTCTCTCCCCCTCTCTCTCTCTCTGCCAATTTCCCCCTCTGTCTCTCCGCCAATCTCCCTCTCTCTCTCTCCGCCAATCTCACCCTCTCTCACTCTCTCTCTCTCTCTCTGCCAATCTCCCCCCCTCTCTCCGCCAATCCCCCCCTCTCTCTCCCTCTCTCTGCCAATCTCCCCCTCTGTCTCTCCGCCAATCTCCCCCTCTCTCTCTCCGCCAATCTCCGTCTCTCTCTCTCTCTCTCTCTCTCTCTCTCTCTCTCCGCCAATCTCCCCCTCTCTCCCTCCGCCAATCTCCCTCTCTCTCTCCGCCAATCTCCCCCTCTCTTTCTCCCCCAATCTCCCCCTCTCTCTCTCTCCCCCCCCCTCTCTCTCTTCCCCCCTCTCTCTCCCCCCTCTCTCTCCACCCCCTCTCTCCCCCCCCTCTCTCTCTCTCCCCCCCCTCTCTCTCTCTCCCCCCCTCTCTCTCTCTCCCCCCGTCTCTCTCTCTCTCCCCCTCTCTCTCCCCGCTGATCTCTCCCCCTCTCTCTCTTCCCCCCCTCTCTCTCTCCCCCCCCCTCTCTCTCTTTCCCCCCCGTCTCTCTCTCCCCCCCCCTCTCTCTCCCCCTCTCCCCCCCCTCTCCCCGCCTCCCTCTCCCCCTCTCCTTTACAGGTACCAGCAGACAGGTGTTCGCTGGCTGTGGGAGCTGCATTGCCAGCAGGCTGGGGGCATTCTGGGAGACGAGATGGGATTGGGTAAAACCATTGAGATAATTGCCTTTCTGGCAGGCCTGAGCTACAGCCGGATGAGGACGCGGGGCTCCGGTTACAGGCAAGTGCCGGCCCAGCAGACTGCCAGTCTGAGCCGCTCATGAATCTTTAATCCGCCTGATTACAGGGAGGGCCAGTCCTGCTGAATTATTCACCGCATGTCAGTTACATTGTTCCTTTAATTCATTTAGGGGGGGGGGGGGGGGGGGTTAGAGCCGGTGGCAGCGAGGGGGCTGCAGGGCACTGGAAATTAAAGAGGTAACACTCCTAATGAATTCTTGGCGTGTGTGTGTCTTCCCGCTGACGCTCTTGCGCAAGCGCCAGTCTGGCAGCGGGCGGGCAACGCCGGTCTTCCAGGACAGCCAACAGGTCCGGTTTTTCAAAATATCCCTGCACCAGCACACGTGGCTCAATCAGTGGCTCAGTCATGACTGCACCACCTGTGCTGAAGCAGGGATATCCTTAAAACCTGTTGGGGTTGGGGGCCCTGGGAGTTGCTCCCGCGCGTATGAATGCGTATAAACGCGTGCTGAAGCATAGCCCCCTCCCGCGCGTATAAACGCGTGCTGAAGCATAGCCCCCTCCCGCGCGTATAAGCGCGTGCTGAAGCATAGCCCCCTCCCGCGCGTATAAACGTGTGCTGAAGCATAGCCCCCTCCCGCGCGTATAAGCGCGTGCTGAAGCATAGCCCCCTCCCGCGCGTATGAGCGCGTGCTGAAGCATAGCCCCCTCCCGCGCGTATAAACGCGTGCTGAAGCATAGCCCCCTCCCGCGCGTATGAGCGCGTGCTGAAGCATAGCCTCCTGCGCGTATGAGCGCGTGCTGAAGCATAGCACTGTTTAGTGGGTCTGGCCTTGAATTCCTGTTCATTTTCTGCCAGTTCCCGGGGGGTCCTGAAACTGCCCCTTATCTGTGAGCAAGAGGGGACTCAGTGATAACATCACAGCCTTTGAAGTGGGTGAACATAGTCCCCATTGCCAGCGTCCACTCACGAGGACATTGGGCCCCATTTACTAAGCAGTGCTATTTCATGTCTGTTTCTGGCCCCCACAAGACGCCTCCTGGTCCTGTATATTTAGATTGCGAGCTCTGCGCGTCCGCTTTGCGCTCCCTGCAGCGCTTCAGGACGAGGCCTGGCAGGAGGGGGAAATGCCTGCTTGTTAACCCCCTGAGTGCTGGTCTGTCTCTGCCAGGTTCGAGGGGCTGGGTCCCAGTATCATCGTGTGCCCGGCCACCGTCATGCAACCAGTGGGTGACGGAGTTCCACGCCTGGTGGCCCCCGTTCCGCGTCGCCGTCCTCCACGACACCGGGACCCACGCCGGCCAAAAGGTGAGCGCGCCCGACTGCGTTATTCACCGTTCTGCAAACCGTGTCCCGCGGCCCCTGCGCAGGGAATGTAGTACTGAAAGGCAGCTCTAGCACACGCACCCTTGCCAGTTCTGCACAGTTGACGCGTTTTCTACGCTGGCATTAGCTGCTTCCCGCTGTGGGGGCGGCTCTAGTGATTGTTAATAGCAGGGGGCTGTGTGGGTTGTGCTGAGGGGGGGCGCCAGGGTTTGTTTGAAATAGAAAGACATACTCTGTATTGCTATACACTGCTACCCGTTAAATTCCAAGGCCCCCAGTCTGTCGCGGCGCAGGTCTCGGGCTGCTCCTTGTTTAATCGGTGCTGGAGGTGTAATTAAGCGCACGATGAGCCGCGCGTTACCGCGCTGACAGGCGGATTTATCTCTCTGCGAGCTGCCTGCGCTTCCCGGGGTCCCCGGAGCGCGCAGATCCTGCCGCGTCAGGGTAATTACAGGCACAGGCCAATTAATCTAACCTGAAGTGAGACGGACGGCCCGGGCTCCGGGAGGCGTCACGGGACGCCTGCGGGGAGCGCTTCATTAAAGCCGGGGCGCGGGATTTTATTAGCGGTACTCACAATGATGCTGTGTTACGCGGGGCTCAGAAGAGGATGTCTGGTACGGGAGCTGTGCTGCGCAGTGTTCATATAGTGATGCCGGGTATAACGTTTTGCTTGCCACACAGAGGCGTCACCTAAGCCTACTTATTCCACTTCCCATATAATAATAACTTTATTTCCTATAGCGCATTTCCCCTAACGGGACACAAAGCGCGTTACAGCACAGCGCGCGGCACGCAACACGTAGGTAGGAATGTTACACGCACAGTCCCTGCCCCGTGGAGCTTACAATCTATGTTTTTGGTGCCTGAGGCACAGGGAGATAAAGTGACTGCCCCAAGGTCACAAGGAGCTGACAGCGGGAACTGAACCCGGCTTCACACGCAGTGTCTTTAGGCTAGGTCCCCGCGGCAGCCGCGTGCGCGCCTCTCGGACGCCCCTTACCTGCTCGCTTCCAGGCCCACTGCGTACTGTGACGCGTCAGCCTGCAAGGGATCCTACTGGATTGTGTTCCCGACTGTGTGGGGGGGGAGGGGGCTGTGGGGGGGAGGGGGGTCTCGGGGGGAGGGGGTTGTGGGTGGGGGAGGGGGGGCACTGGGGGTGGGGGGGGGCTCGGGCTGTGGTGGGGGAGGGGCTGTGGCAGGTTGGTGAGGAAGGGGGCTGTGAGTGGGGGAGGGGGCAAGGAGGCTGTGGGTGGGGGTCGGGGCTGTGGGTGGGGGTCGGGGAGATGGGTGGGGTAAGGGGTTCTTTTCTGCTGGAACGTCTCTTTATCTATAAATAATGCTACAGGGTCACTGTACCCAGCAAAGGTGGTTATAAATAATGTTATAGGGTCCTTGTAGCTCAGGCTATAGGTTTATAGCCCAGACTATAGGGTCCCTGTGCTTGTAGCTCTGGCTTTAGGGTCCCTGTGCTTGTAGCTCTTGCTATAGGGTCTCTGTGCTTGTAGCTCTGGCTATAGGGTCCCTGTGCTTGTAGCTCTTGCTATAGGGTCTCTGTGCTTGTAGCTCTGGCTATAGGGTCCCTGTGCTTGTAGCTCTGGCTATAGGGTCCCTGTGCTTGTAGCTCTGGCTATAGGGTCCCTGTGCTTGTAGCTCTGGCTATAGGGTCCCTGTGCTTGTAGCTCTGGCTATAGGGTCCCTGTGCTTGTAGCTTTGACTATAGGATCCCTGTGCTTGTAGCTCTGACTATAGGGTCCCTGTGCTTGTAGCTCTGGCTATAGGGTCCCTGTGCTTGTAGCTCTGGCTATAGGGTCCCTGTGCTTGTAGCTCTGGCTATAGGGTGAATGCGTTGACGCGGGTTGCTGACCTCTGACCTTGTGGCGCAGGTGAAACTGATTAGAGAGCTGGGCACCGGCCGTGGGGTCCTGATCACCTCGTACTCCTACGTCCGCCTGATGCAGGAGGAGCTGCAGAGGCACTTCTGGCATTACATCATCCTGGACGAGGGGCACAAGATCCGCAACCCCAATGCAGGAGTAACGATGGCGTGCAAACAGGTGGGTGGGCGAGAGATAGCGGTGTGTGTTATACCAAGAGCGAGCAGAGATAGCGGTGTGTGTGTGTGTTATACCAACAGTGAGCAGAGATGGCTGTGTGTGTTATACAGAGGAGCTAACAGATGGCTGTGTGTGTTATACAGAGAAGCGAGCTGAGATGGCTGTGTGTGTATACAGAGGAGCTAACAGAGATGGCTGTGTGTGTCATACAGAGAAGCGAGCTGAGATGGCTGTGTGTGTTATACAGAGGAGCTAACAGAGATTGCTGTGTGTGTGCTATACAGAGGAGCTAACAGAGATGGCTGTGTGTGTTATACAGAGAAGCGAGCTGAGATGGCTGTGTGTGTTATACAGAGAAGCGAGCTGAGATGGCTGTGTGTGTTATACAGAGGAGCTAACAGAGATTGCTGTGTGTGTGTTATACAGAGGAGCTAACAGAGATGGCTGTGTGTGTTATACAGAGAAGCGAGCTGAGATGGCTGTGTGTGTTATACAGAGAAGCGAGCTGAGATGGCTGTGTGTGTTATACAGAGAAGCGAGCTGAGATGGCTGTGTGTGTTATACAGAGAAGCGAGCAGAGATGGCTGTGTGTGTTATACCAAGAGTGAGCAGAGATAGCGGTGTGTGTGTTATACCAAGAGTGAGCAGAGAGTGGTGTGTGTTATACCAAGAGCGAGCAGAGATAGCGGTGTGTGTTATACCAAGAGTGAGCAGAGATAGCGGTGTGTGTGTTATACCAAGAGCGAGCAGAGATAGCGGTGTGTGTATGTGTTATACCAAGAGCGAGCAGAGATAGCTGTGTGTGTGTTATACCAAGAGCGAGCAGAGATAGCGGTGTGTGTGTTATTCCAAGAGCGAGCAGAGATAGCGGTGTGTGTGTGTGTTATACCAAGAGTGAGCAGAGATAGCTGTGTGTGTGTGTTATACCAAGAGCAAGCAGAGATAGCGGTGTGTGTGTTATACCAAGAGCGAGCAGAGAGCGGTGTGTGTGTTATACCAAGAGCGAGCAGAGATAGCGGTGTGTGTATTTGTTATACCAAGAGCGAGCAGAGATAGCGGTGTGTGTGTTATACCAAGTGCGAGCAGAGAGCGGTGTGTGTGTGTTATACCAAGAGCGAGCAGAGATAGCGGTGTGTGTGTGTGTGTGTTATACCAAGAGCGAGCAGAGATAGCGGTGTGTGTGTTATACCAAGAGCAAGCAGAGATAGCGGTGTGTGTGTTATACCAAGAGCGAGCAGAGATAGCTGTGTGTGTGTGTGTTATACCAAGAGCAAGCAGAGATAGCGGTGTGTGTGTTATACCAAGAGCGAGCAGAGAGCGGTGTGTGTGTTATACCAAGAGCGAGCAGAGATAGCGGTGTGTGTGTATGTGTTATACCAAGAGCGAGCAGAGATAGCGGTGTGTGTGTTATACCAAGAGCGAGCAGAGAGCGGTGTGTGTGTGTTATACCAAGAGCGAGCAGAGATAGCGGTGTGTGTGTTATACCAAGAGCAAGCAGAGATAGCGGTGTGTGTGTTATACCAAGAGTGAGCAGAGAGCGGTGTGTGTGTTATACCAAGAGCGAGCAGAGATAGCGGTGTGTGTGTTATACCAAGAGCGAGCAGAGATAGCGGTGTGTGTATGTGTTATACCAACAGTGAGCAGAGATGGCTGTGTGTTATACAGAGGAGCTAACAGATGGCTGTGTGTGTCATACAGAGAAGCGAGCTGAGATGGCTGTGTGTGTTATACAGAGGAGCTAACAGAGATGGCTGTGTGTGTCATACAGAGAAGCGAGCTGAGATGGCTGTGTGTGTTATACAGAGGAGCTAACAGAGATTGCTGTGTGTGTGCTATACAGAGGAGCTAACAGAGATGGCTGTGTGTGTTATACAGAGAAGCGAGCTGAGATGGCTGTGTGTGTTATACAGAGAAGCGAGCTGAGATGGCTGTGTGTGTTATACAGAGGAGCTAACAGAGATTGCTGTGTGTGTGTTATACAGAGGAGCTAACAGAGATGGCTGTGTGTGTTATACAGAGAAGCGAGCTGAGATGGCTGTGTGTGTTATACAGAGAAGCGAGCTGAGATGGCTGTGTGTGTTATACAGAGAAGCGAGCTGAGATGGCTGTGTGTGTTATACAGAGAAGCGAGCTGAGATGGCTGTGTGTGTTATACAGAGAAGCGAGCTGAGATGGCTGTGTGTGTTATACAGAGAAGCGAGCTGAGATGGCTGTGTGTGTGTGTTATACAGAGAGAGCGATGCATTGTGCAGGTGCTTCCTATCTTGTCCCCCTCTCTCCCGCCAGTTCCGCACCCCTCACCGCATTATCCTGTCGGGGTCCCCCATGCAGAATAACCTGCGGGAGCTGTGGTCCCTGTTTGACTTTGTGTTCCCGGGGAAGCTTGGCACTCTGCCCGTCTTCATGGAGCAATTCTCTGTGCCCATCACCATGGGCGGGTACTCCAACGCATCACCAGTGCAGGTACACGCCCACTGCGACCAGTACGCGCCCTCCACCAGCATTGTGGGTAGTGATGCACCTGGGTACTGCAGCTCAGCTTTGTGTATATAACAGATCAGAATAAGCGTGTACGTGTGCCCGTGTGTGTGCGCGCGTAGATCAGAAGAAGTGCGCGCGTAGATCAGAAGAAGTGTGCGCACACGCATCTGTGTAGATCAGAAGAAGCGCGTTTGTATAGATCAGAAGAAGTGTGCGCGTGTGTGTATGGATCAGAATAAGTGTGTACGCGCGAATGCGTGTGTGTATAGATCAGAATAAGTGTGTGCGCATGCGTGTGTATAGATCAGAATAAGTGTGCGCGCGCGCATGCGTGTGTTTATAGATCAGAATAAGTGTGTGCGCTTGCGTGTGTGTAGATCAGAATAAGTGTGCGCGCGCGCATGCGTGTGTATAGATCAGAATAAGTGTGCGCATACGCATCTGTGTAGATCAGAATAAGCGCGTTTGTATAGATCAGAATACGTGTGCGAGTGTATAGATCAGAATAAGTGTGTGCGCATGCGTGTGTGTGTGTATAGATCAGAATAAGTGTGCGCGCATGCGTGTGTGTATAGATCAGAATAAGTGCGTTCGTGGGTATAGATCAGAATAAGTGTGCGTGTGTGTATAGATCAGAATAAGTGTGCGTGTGTGTATAGATCAGAATAAGTGTGCGTGTGTGTATAGATCAGAATAAGTGTGCGTGCGTGTGTATAGATAAGAATAAGTGTGTGTTTATAAATCAGAATAAGTGTGCGCGTGTGTGTATAGATCAGATTAAATGTGTGCGCGCATGCGTGTGTGTATAGATCAGAATAAGTGTGTGCGCGCGAATGCATGTGTGTATAGATCAGAATAAGTGTGTGCGTGTGTGTATAGATCAGAATAAGTGTGCGCGTGCGTGTGTATAGATCAGAATACGTGTTTGTATAGATCAGAATAAGTGTGTGCGTGTGTATAGACCAGAATAAGTGTGCGTGCGTGTGTATAGATCAGAATAAGTGTGCGCGCGCGTGTGTATAGATCAGAATAAGTGTGCGCGCGTGTGTGTATAGATCAGAATAAGTGTGTGCGTTGGTATAGATCAGAATAAGTGCGTGTGTGTATAGATCAGAATAAGTGTGCGTGTGTGTATAGATCAGAATAAGTGCGTGTGTGTGTATAGATCAGAATAAGTGTGCGTGTGTGTATAGATCAGAATAAGTGTGCGTGTGTGTATAGATCAGAATAAGTGTGCATGTGTGTATAGATCAGAATAAGTGTGCGTGCGTGTGTATAGACCAGAATAAGTGTGCGTGCGTGTGTATAGATCAGAATAAGTGTGTGTATAGATCAGAATAAGTGTGCGCGCGCGTGTGTGTATAGATCAGAATAAGTGTGCGTGTGTGTATAGATCAGAATAAGTGTGCGTGTGTGTATAGATCAGAATAAGTGTGCGTGCGTGCGTGTGTATAGATCAGAATAAGTGTGTGTTTATAAATCAGAATAAGTGTGCGCGTGTGTGTATAGAGCAGAATAAATGTGTGCGCGCATGCGTGTGTGTATAGATCAGAATAAGTGTGTGCGCGCATGCGTGTGTGTATAGATCAGATTAAATGTGTGCGCGCATGCGTGTGTGTATAGATCAGAATAAGTGTGTGCGTGTGTATAGATCAGAATAAGTGTGCGTGTGTATAGATCAGAATACGTGTTTGTATAGATCAGAATAAGTGTGCGTGTGTATAGACCAGAATAAGTGTGCGCGCGAATGCGTGTGTGTATAGATCAGATTACGTGTTTGTATAGATCAGAATA
>NC_134490.1:583161-750661 GCF_040206685.1 Ascaphus truei | reverse complement strand
CGTGCATCATACAGGGTGAGAGATAGCCGTGCATCATACAGGGTGAGAGATAGCCGTGCCTCATACAGGGCGAGAGATAGCCGTGCATCATACAGGGCGAGAGATAGCCGTGCATCATACAGGGCGAGAGATAGCCGTGCATCATACAGGGCGAGAGATAGCCGTGCATCATACAGGGCGAGAGATAGCCGTGCATCATACAGGGCGAGAGATAGCCGTGCATCATACAGGCCGAGAGATAGCCGTGCCTCATACAGGGCGAGAGATAGCCGTGCATCATACAGGCCGAGAGATAGCCGTGCATCATACAGGCCGAGAGATAGCCGTGCATCATACAGGGCGAGAGATAGCCGTGCCTCATACAGGGCGAGAGATAGCCGTGCCTCATACAGGGTGAGAGATAGCCGTGCATCATACAGGGTGAGAGATAGCCGTGCATCATACAGGGTGAGAGATAGCCGTGCATCATACAGGGTGAGAGATAGCCGTGCATCATACAGGGTGAGAGATAGCCGTGCATCATACAGGGTGAGAGATAGCCGTGCATCATACAGGGTGAGAGATAGCCGTGCATCATACAGGGTGAGAGATAGCCGTGCATCATACAGGGTGAGAGATAGCCGTGCATCATACAGGGCGAGAGATAGCCGTGCATCATACAGGGTGAGAGAGAGATAGCCGTGCATCATACAGGGCGAGAGATAGCCGTGCATCATACAGGGCGAGAGATAGCCGTGCATCATACAGGGTGAGAGATAGCCGTGCATCATACAGGGCGAGAGATAGCCGTGCATCATACAGGGCGAGAGATAGCCGTGCCTCATACAGGGTGAGAGATAGCCGTGCCTCATACAGGGTGAGAGATAGCCGTGCCTCATACAGGGTGAGAGATAGCCGTGCATCATACAGGGCGAGAGATAGCCGTGCCTCATACAGGGCGAGAGATAGCCGTGCATCATACAGGGTGAGAGATAGCCGTGCATCATACAGGGTGAGAGATAGCCGTGCATCATACAGGGTGGGAGATAGCCGTGCCTCATACAGGGTGAGAGATAGCCGTGCATCATACAGGGTGAGAGATAGCCGTGCCTCATACAGGGTGAGAGATAGCCGTGCCTCATACAGGGTGAGAGATAGCCGTGCATCATACAGGGTGAGAGATAGCCGTGCATCATACAGGGTGAGAGATAGCCGTGCATCATACCGGGTGAGAGATAGCCGTGCATCATACAGGGTGAGAGATAGCCGTGCATCATACAGGGTGAGAGATAGCCGTGCATCATACAGGGTGAGAGATAGCCGTGCATCATACAGGATGAGAGATAGCCGTGCCTCATACAGGGTGAGAGATAGCCGTGCCTCATACAGGGTGAGAGATAGCCGTGCATCATACGGGGTGAGAGATAGCCGTGCATCATACGGGGTGGGAGATAGCCGTGCATCATACGGGGTGGGAGATAGCCGTGCATCATACAGGGTGAGAGATAGCCGTGCCTCATACAGGGTGAGAGACAGCCGTGCATCATACAGGGTGAGAGATAGCCGTGCATCATACAGGGTGAGAGATAGCCGTGCCTCATACAGGGCGAGAGATAGCCGTGCATCATACAGGGCGAGAGATAGCCGTGCATCATACAGGGCGAGAGATAGCCGTGCATCATACAGGGCGAGAGATAGCCGTGCATCATACAGGGCGAGAGATAGCCGTGCATCATACAGGCCGAGAGATAGCCGTGCCTCATACAGGGCGAGAGATAGCCGTGCATCATACAGGCCGAGAGATAGCCGTGCATCATACAGGCCGAGAGATAGCCGTGCATCATACAGGGCGAGAGATAGCCGTGCCTCATACAGGGCGAGAGATAGCCGTGCCTCATACAGGGTGAGAGATAGCCGTGCATCATACAGGGTGAGAGATAGCCGTGCATCATACAGGGTGAGAGATAGCCGTGCATCATACAGGGTGAGAGATAGCCGTGCATCATACAGGGTGAGAGATAGCCGTGCATCATACAGGGTGAGAGATAGCCGTGCATCATACAGGGTGAGAGATAGCCGTGCATCATACAGGGTGAGAGATAGCCGTGCATCATACAGGGCGAGAGATAGCCGTGCATCATACAGGGCGAGAGATAGCCGTGCATCATACAGGGTGAGAGAGAGATAGCCGTGCATCATACAGGGCGAGAGATAGCCGTGCATCATACAGGGCGAGAGATAGCCGTGCATCATACAGGGTGAGAGATAGCCGTGCATCATACAGGGCGAGAGATAGCCGTGCATCATACAGGGCGAGAGATAGCCGTGCCTCATACAGGGTGAGAGATAGCCGTGCCTCATACAGGGTGAGAGATAGCCGTGCCTCATACAGGGTGAGAGATAGCCGTGCATCATACAGGGCGAGAGATAGCCGTGCATCATACAGGGCGAGAGATAGCCGTGCCTCATACAGGGTGAGAGATAGCCGTGCCTCATACAGGGTGAGAGATAGCCGTGCATCATACAGGGTGAGAGATAGCCGTGCATCATACAGGGTGGGAGATAGCCGTGCCTCATACAGGGTGAGAGATAGCCGTGCATCATACAGGGTGAGAGATAGCCGTGCATCATACAGGGTGAGAGATAGCCGTGCATCATACAGGGTGAGAGATAGCCGTGCATCATACAGGGTGGGAGATAGCCGTGCATCATACAGGGTGAGAGATAGCCGTGCATCATACAGGGTGAGAGATAGCCGTGCATCATACAGGGTGAGAGATAGCCGTGCATCATACAGGGTGAGAGATAGCCGTGCATCATACAGGGTGAGAGATAGCCGTGCATCATACAGGGTGAGAGATAGCCGTGCATCATACGGGGTGAGAGATAGCCGTGCATCATACGGGGTGAGAGATAGCCGTGCATCATACGGGGTGGGAGATAGCCGTGCATCATACGGGGTGAGAGATAGCCGTGCATCATACGGGGTGGGAGATAGCCGTGCATCATACAGGGTGAGAGATAGCCGTGCATCATACAGGGTGAGAGATAGCCGTGCATCATACAGGGTGAGAGATAGCCGTGCATCATACAGGGTGAGAGATAGCCGTGCATCATACAGGGCGAGAGATAGCCGTGCATCATACAGGGCGAGAGATAGCCGTGCATCATACAGGGTGAGAGACAGCCGTGCCTCATACAGGGTGAGAGACAGCCGTGCATCATACAGGGCGAGAGATAGCCGTGCATCATACAGGGCGAGAGATAGCCGTGCCTCATACAGGGCGAGAGATAGCCGTGCATCATACAGGGCGAGAGATAGCCGTGCATCATACAGGGCGAGAGATAGCCGTGCATCATACAGGGTGAGAGATAGCCGTGCATCATACAGGATGAGAGATAGCCGTGCCTCATACAGGGTGAGAGATAGCCGTGCCTCATACAGGGTGAGAGATAGCCGTGCATCATACAGGGTGAGAGATAGCCGTGCATCATACAGGGTGAGAGATAGCCGTGCATCATACAGGGTGAGAGAGAGATAGCCGTGCCTCATACAGGGTGAGAGATAGCCGTGCATCATACAGGGTGAGAGATAGCCGTGCATCATACAGGGTGAGAGATAGCCGGCATCATACAGGGTGAGAGATAGCCGTGCATCATACAGGGTGGGAGATAGCCGTGCCTCATACAGGGTGAGAGATAGCCGTGCATCATACAGGGTGAGAGATAGCCGTGCATCATACAGGGTGAGAGATAGCCGTGCATCATACAGGGTGAGAGATAGCCGTGCATCATACAGGGTGAGAGATAGCCGTGCATCATACAGGGTGAGAGATAGCCGTGCCTCATACAGGGTGAGAGATAGCCGTGCATCATACAGGGTGAGAGATAGCCGTGCCTCATACAGGGTGAGAGATAGCCGTGCATCATACAGGGTGAGAGATAGCCGTGCCTCATACAGGGTGAGAGATAGCCGGCATCATACAGGGTGAGAGATAGCCGTGCATCATACAGGGTGAGAGATAGCCGGCATCATACAGGGTGAGAGATAGCCGTGCATCATACAGGGTGAGAGATAGCCGTGCATCATACAGGGTGAGAGATAGCCGTGCATCATACAGGGTGAGAGATAGCCATGCATCATACAGGGTGAGAGATAGCCGTGCATCATACAGGGTGAGAGATAGCCGTGCATCATACAGGGTGAGAGATAGCCGTGCATCATACAGGGTGAGAGATAGCCGTGCCTCATACAGGGTGAGAGATAGCCGTGCCTCATACAGGGCGAGAGATAGCCGTGCATCATACAGGGCGAGAGATAGCCGTGCATCATACAGGGCGAGAGATAGCCGTGCATCATACAGGGTGGGAGATAGCCGTGCATCATACAGGGTGAGAGATAGCCGTGCATCATACAGGGTGAGAGATAGCCGTGCATCATACAGGGTGAGAGATAGCCGTGCATCATAAAGGGTGAGAGATTGCCGTGCATCATACAGGGTGAGAGATAGCCGTGCATCATACAGGGTGAGAGATAGCCGGCATCATACAGGGTGAGAGATAGCCGTGCATCATACAGGGTGGGAGATAGCCGTGCATCATACAGGGTGAGAGATAGCCGTGCATCATACAGGGTGAGAGATAGCCGTGCATCATACAGGGTGAGAGATAGCCGGCATCATACAGGGTGAGAGATAGCCGTGCATCATACAGGGTGGGAGATAGCCGTGCATCATACAGGGTGAGAGATAGCCGTGCATCATACAGGGTGAGAGATAGCCGTGCATCATACAGGGTGAGAGATAGCCGTGCATCATACAGGGTGAGAGATAGCCGTGCATCATACAGGGTGAGAGATAGCCGTGCCTCATACAGGGTGAGAGAGAGATAGCCGTGCCTCATACAGGGTGAGAGATAGCCGTGCATCATACAGGGTGAGAGATAGCCGTGCATCATACAGGGTGAGAGATAGCCGTGCATCATACAGGGTGAGAGATAGCCGTGCATCATACAGGGCGAGAGATAGCCGTGCATCATACAGGGCGAGAGATAGCCGTGCATCATACAGGGTGAGAGATAGCCGTGCATCATACAGGGTGAGAGATAGCCGTGCATCATACAGGGTGAGAGATAGCCGTGCATCATACAGGGTGAGAGATAGCCGTGCATCATACAGGGTGAGAGATAGCCGTGCATCATACAGGGTGAGAGATAGCCGTGCATCATACAGGGTGAGAGATAGCCGTGCATCATACAGGGTGAGAGATAGCCGTGCCTCATACAGGGTGAGAGATAGCCGTGCCTCATACAGGGTGAGAGAGAGATAGCCGTGCCTCATACAGGGTGAGAGATAGCCGTGCATCATACAGGGTGAGAGATAGCCGTGCCTCATACAGGGTGAGAGATAGCCGTGCATCATACAGGGTGAGAGATAGCCGTGCATCATACAGGGTGAGAGATAGCCGTGCATCATACAGGGTGAGAGATAGCCGTGCATCATACAGGGTGAGAGATAGCCGTGCATCATACAGGGTGAGAGATAGCCGTGCATCATACAGGGTGAGAGATAGCCGTGCATCATACAGGGTGAGAGATAGCCGTGCATCATACAGGGTGAGAGATAGCCGTGCATCATACAGGGTGGGAGATAGCCGTGCATCATACAGGGTGAGAGATAGCCGTGCATCATACAGGGTGAGAGATAGCCGTGCAACTACGGTGACGTTAAGGCCGTGCTTATAGTGCCGGCGACGTGATGTCGCCAAAAACAAAAGCATTTCCGCCCCTGCGTGCGCTTATAGTGCACGCGACGTCTCTGTCGCGAAAACTTGACGCCGGTAGAATTTGATTTTTCAAGGGCCGTCGCATCACGTGACGGCCCTTTAACAAATCAAATTGTGGGAATCCCGCGATGCCGCCGACCGGCGAAACAACATAACTTTCGCCGGTGGCGACAGGTGACGTCACCCACGGTGTCGCCGGCGGCACTATAGGCAAAGCCTAAGACACGTAAGAAATAGTTGTGCATCTTCTACCAATAAAGAATTGGGTGTATTACCCAGAGAGAGAGAGAGCTGTGCATCTGGCAGAGAGAGAGAGAGAGCTGTGCATCTGGCAGAGAGAGATAGAGAGAGCTGTGCATCTGGCAGAGAGAGAGAGAGAGAGCTGTGCATCTGGCAGAGAGAGATAGAGAGAGCTGTGCATCTGGCAGAGAGAGAGAGAGCTGTGCATCTGGCAGTGAGAGAGAGAGAGAGAGCTGTGCATCTGGCAGTGAGAGAGCGCTGTGCATCTGGCAGTGAGAGAGAGAGAGCGAGAGCTGTGCATCTGGCAGTGAGAGAGAGAGAGAGAGTTGTGCATCTGGCGGTGAGAGAGAGAGCTGTGCATCTGGCAGTGAGAGAGAGCTGTGCATCTGGCAGTGAGAGAGAGAGAGCTGTGCATCTGGCAGTGAGAGAGAGAGAGAGAGCGAGAGAGAGAGCGCTGTGCATCTGGCAGTGAGAGAGAGAGAGCGAGAGCTGTGCATCTGGCAGTGAGAGAGAGAGAGAGAGCTGTGCATCTGGCAGTGAGAGAGAGAGCTGTGCATCTGGCAGTGAGAGAGAGAGCTGTGCATCTGGCAGTGAGAGAGAGAGAGAGCTGTGCATCTGGCAGTGAGAGAGAGAGAGAGCTGTGCATCTGGCAGTGAGAGGGAGAGAGAGAGAGCTGTGCATCTGGCAGTGAGAGAGAGAGCTGTGCATCTGACAGTGAGAGAGAGCGCTGTGCATCTGGCGGTGAGATAGAGCGCTGTGCATCTGGCAGTGAGAGAGAGCTGTGCATCTGACAGTGAGAGAGAGCGCTGTGCCTCTGGCGGTGAGAGAGAGCGCTGTGCATCTGGCAGTGAGAGAGAGAGAGAGAGCTGTGCATCTGGCAGTGAGTGAGAGAGAGCGCTGTGCATCTGGCAGTGAGATAGAGAGAGCTGTGCATCTGGCAGTGAGCGAGAGAGAGAGCTGTACATCTGGCAGTGAGAGAGAGAGAGAGCTGTGCATCTGGCAGTGAGAGAGAGCTGTGCATCTGGCAGTGAGAGAGAGAGAGAGAGAGAGCTGTGCATCTGGCAGTGAGAGAGAGAGCTGTGCATCTGGCAGTGAGAGAGAGAGCGAGAGAGCTGTGCATCTGGCAGTGAGAGAGAGAGAGAGCTGTGCATCTGGCGGTGAGAGAGAGCTGTGCATCTGGCAGTGAGAGAGAGAGAGCTGTGCATCTGGCAGTGAGAGAGAGAGAGAGCTCTGCATCTGGCAGTGAGAGAGAGAGAGAGAGAGAGAGAGAGAGAGCTGTGCATCTGGCAGTGAGAGAGAGAGAGAGAGAGCTGTGCATCTGGCAGTGAGAGAGAGAGCTGTGCATCTGGCAGTGAGAGAGAGAGAGAGCTGTGCATCTGGCGGTGAGAGAGAGCTGTGCATTTGGCGGTGAGAGAGAGCTGTGCATCTGGCAGTGAGAGAGAGCGCTGTGCATCTGGCAGGGAGAGAGCGCTGTGCATCTGGCAGTGAGAGAGAGAGCTGTGCATCTGGCAGTGAGAGAGAGAGCTGTGCATCTGGCAGTGAGAGAGAGAGCTGTGCATCTGGCAGTGAGATAGAGCGCTGTGCATCTGGCAGTGAGAGAGAGAGCTGTGCATCTGGCAGTGAGAGAGAGGGAGAGCAGTGCATCTGGCAGTGAGAGAGAGAGCTGTGCATCTGGCGGTGAGAGAGAGAGAGAGCGCTGTGCATCTGGCAGTGAGAGAGAGCGCTGTGCATCTGGCAGTGAGAGAGAGCGCTGTGCATCTGGCAGTGAGAGAGAGAGCTGTGCATCTGGCAGTGAGAGAGAGAAAGAGAGAGAGCTGTGCATCTGGCAGTGAGAGAGAGCGCTGTGCATCTGGCAGTGAGAGAGAGCGCTGTGCATCTGGGAGTGAGAGAGAGAGAGCTGTGCATCTGGCAGTGAGAGAGAGAGAGAGCTGTGCATCTGGCAGTGAGAGAGAGAGAGCTGTGCATCTGGCAGTGAGAGAGAGAGCTGTGCATCTGGCAGTGAGATAGAGAGCTGTGCATCTGGCAGTGAGAGAGAGAGCTGTGCATCTGGCAGTGAGAGAGAGCTGTGCATCGGGCAGTGAGAGAGAGCGCTGTGCATCTGGCAGTGAGAGAGAGCGCTGTGCATCTGGCAGTGAGAGAGAGCGCTGTGCATCTGGCAGTGAGAGAGAGAGAGAGAGCTGTGCATCTGGCAGTGAGAGAGAGAGATAGAGCTGTGCATCTGGCGGTGAGAGAGAGAGAGCTGTACATCTGGCGGTGAGAGAGAGCGCTGTGCATCTGGTGGTGAGAGAGAGCGCTGTGCATCTGGCGGTGAGAGAGAGAGAGCTGTGCATCTGGCAGTGGGAGAGAGCGCTGTGCATCTGGCAGTGAGAGAGAGAGAGAGCTGTGCATCTGGCAGTGAGAGAGAGAGCGCTGTGCATCTGGCAGTGAGAGAGAGAGAGAGAGAGAGCTGTGCATCTGGCGGTGAGAGAGGGAGAGAGAGAGCTGTGCATCTGGCAGTGAGAGAGAGCGTTGTGCATCTGGCAGTGAGAGACAGAGCTGTGCATCTGGCAGTGAGAGAGAGCGCTGTGCATCTGGCAGTGAGAGAGAGCGCTGTGCATCTGGCAGTGAGAGAGAGTGCTGTGCATCTGGCAGTGAGAGAGCGCTGTGCATCTGGCGGTGAGAGAGAGCGCTGTGCATCTGACAGTGAGAGAGAGAGCGCTGTGCATCTGGCAGTGAGAGAGAGCTGTGCATCTGGCAGTGAGAGAGAGCGCTGTGCATCTGGCAGTGAGAGAGCGCTGTGCATCTGGCAGTGAGAGAGAGCTGTGCATCTGGCGGTGAGAGAGAGGGAGAGAGAGAGCTGTGCATCTGGCAGTGAGAGAGAGCGTTGTGCATCTGGCAGTGAGAGACAGAGCTGTGCATCTGGCAGTGAGAAAGAGCGCTGTGCATCTGGTGGTGAGAAAGAGCGCTGTGCATCTGGCGGTGAGAGAGAGCGCTGTGCATCTGGCGGTGAGAGAGAGCGCTGTGCATCTGGCAGTGAGAGAGAGCTGTGCATCTGGCAGTGAGAGAGAGCTGTGCATCTGGCAGTGAGAGAGAGAGCTGTGCATCTGGCAGTGAGAGAGAGAGCTGTGCATCTGGCAGTGAGAGATAGAGCTGTGCATCTGGCGGTGAGAGAGAGAGTGCTGTGCATCTGGCAGTGAGAGAGAGCTGTGCATCTGGCAGTGAGAGAGAGCTGTGCATCTGGCAGTGAGAGACAGAGCTGTGCATCTGGCAGTGAGAGAGCGCTGTGCATCTGGCAGTGAGAGAGAGCTGTGCATCTGGCAGTGAGAGAGAGAGCTGTGCATCTTGCAGTGAGAGAGAGAGAGAGAGCTGTGCATCTGGCGGTGAGTGAGAGAGCTGTGCATCTGGCAGTGAGAGAGAGAGAGAGCGCTGTGCATCTGGTGGTGAGAGAGAGCGCTGTGCATCTGGCAGTGAGAGAGAGAGCTGTGCATCTGGCAGTGAGAGAGAGAGAGCGCTGTGCATCTGGTGGTGAGAGAGAGAGCGCTGTGCATCTGGCAGTGAGAGAGAGAGAGAGAGAGCTGTGCATTTGGCGGTGAGAGAGAGAGAGCTGTGCATCTGGTGGTGAGAGAGACAGCGCTGTGCATCTGGTGGTGAGAGAGCGCTGTGCATCTGGTGGTGAGAGAGAGAGAGAGCTGTGCATCTGGCAGCGAGAGAGAGCTGTGCATCTGGCGGTGAGAGAGAGAGCTGTGCATCTGGCGGTGAGAGAGCGCTGTGCATCTGGTGGTGAGAGAGGGAGCGCTGTGCATCTGGTGGTGAGAGAGAGAGAGTGCTGTGCATCTGGCGGTGAGAGAGAGAGCGCTGTGCATCTGGTGGTGAGAGAGAGAGAGCTGTGCATCTTGCAGTGAGAGAGAGAGCTGTGCATCTGGCGGTGAGAGACATAGCTGTACATCTGGCAGTGAGAGAGAGCTGTGCATCTGGCAGTGAGAGAGAGCTGTGCATCTGGCAGTGAGAGAGAGAGCTGTGCATCTGGTGGTGAGAGAGAGAGCGCTGTGCATCTGGCAGTGAGAGAGAGCGCTGTGCATCTGGCAGTGAGAGAGAGCTGTGCATCTGGCAGTGAGAGAGAGAGATAGAGCTGTGCATCTGGCGGTGAGAGAGAGAGAGCTGTACATCTGGCGGTGAGAGAGAGCGCTGTGCATCTGGTGGTGAGAGAGAGCGCTGTGCATCTGGCGGTGAGAGAGAGAGCTGTGCATCTGGCAGTGAGAGAGAGCGCTGTGCATCTGGCAGTGAGAGAGAGAGAGCTGTGCATCTGGCAGTGAGAGAGAGAGCGCTGTGCATCTGGCAGTGAGAGAGAGAGAGAGCTGTGCATCTGGCGGTGAGAGAGGGAGAGAGAGAGCTGTGCATCTGGCAGTGAGAGAGAGCGTTGTGCATCTGGCAGTGAGAGACAGAGCTGTGCATCTGGCAGTGAGAGAGAGCGCTGTGCATCTGGCGGTGAGAGAGAGCGCTGTGCATCTGGCGGTGAGAGAGAGCGCTGTGCATCTGGCAGTGAGAGAGAGAGCGCTGTGCATCTGGCGGTGAGAGACATAGCTGTGCATCTGGCAGTGAGAGAGAGCTGTGCATCTGGCAGTGAGAGAGAGCTGTGCATCTGGCAGTGAGAGAGAGAGCTGTGCATCTGGCAGTGAGAGAGAGAGCGCTGTGCATCTGGCAGTGAGAGAGAGCGCTGTGCATCTGGCAGTGAGAGAGAGTGCTGTGCATCTGGCAGTGAGAGAGAGCTGTGCATCTGGCGGTGAGAGAGAGGGAGAGAGAGAGCTGTGCATCTGGCAGTGAGAGAGAGCGTTGTGCATCTGGCAGTGAGAGACAGAGCTGTGCATCTGGCAGTGAGAAAGAGCGCTGTGCATCTGGCGGTGAGAGAGAGCGCTGTGCATCTGGTGGTGAGAGAGAGCGCTGTGCATCTGGCAGTGAGAGAGAGAACGCTGTGCATCTGGCAGTGAGAGAGAGCTGTGCATCTGGCAGTGAGAGAGAGCGCTGTGCATCTGGCAGTGAGAGAGCGCTGTGCATCTGGCAGTGAGAGAGAGCTGTGCATCTGGCGGTGAGAGAGAGGGAGAGAGAGAGCTGTGCATCTGGCAGTGAGAGAGAGCGTTGTGCATCTGGCAGTGAGAGACAGAGCTGTGCATCTGGCAGTGAGAAAGAGCGCTGTGCATCTGGCGGTGAGAGAGAGCGCTGTGCATCTGGCGGTGAGAGAGAGCGCTGTGCATCTGGCAGTGAGAGAGAGAGCTGTGCATCTGGCAGTGAGAGAGAGAGCTGTGCATCTGGCAGTGAGAGAGAGAGCTGTGCATCTGGCAGTGAGAGATAGAGCTGTGCATCTGGCGGTGAGAGAGAGAGTGCTGTGCATCTGGCAGTGAGAGAGAGCTGTGCATCTGGCGGTGAGAGAGAGGGAGAGAGAGAGCTGTGCATCTGGCAGTGAGAGAGAGCGTTGTGCATCTGGCAGTGAGAGACAGAGCTGTGCATCTGGCAGTGAGAAAGAGCGCTGTGCATCTGGCGGTGAGAGAGAGCGCTGTGCATCTGGTGGTGAGAGAGAGCGCTGTGCATCTGGCAGTGAGAGAGAGAACGCTGTGCATCTGGCAGTGAGAGAGAGCTGTGCATCTGGCAGTGAGAGAGAGCGCTGTGCATCTGGCAGTGAGAGAGCGCTGTGCATCTGGCAGTGAGAGAGAGCTGTGCATCTGGCGGTGAGAGAGAGGGAGAGAGAGAGCTGTGCATCTGGCAGTGAGAGAGAGCGTTGTGCATCTGGCAGTGAGAGACAGAGCTGTGCATCTGGCAGTGAGAAAGAGCGCTGTGCATCTGGCGGTGAGAGAGAGCGCTGTGCATCTGGCGGTGAGAGAGAGCGCTGTGCATCTGGCAGTGAGAGAGAGAGCTGTGCATCTGGCAGTGAGAGAGAGAGCTGTGCATCTGGCAGTGAGAGAGAGAGCTGTGCATCTGGCAGTGAGAGATAGAGCTGTGCATCTGGCGGTGAGAGAGAGAGTGCTGTGCATCTGGCAGTGAGAGAGAGCTGTGCATCTGGCAGTGAGAGACAGAGCTGTGCATCTGGCAGTGAGAGAGCGCTGTGCATCTGGCAGTGAGAGAGCTATGCATCTGGCAGTGAGAGAGAGAGCTGTGCATCTGGCAGTGAGAGAGAGAGAAAGCTGTGCATCTGGTGGTGAGAGAGAGCGCTGTGCATCTGGCAGTGAGAGAGAGAGCTGTGCATCTGGCAGTGAGAGAGAGAGAGAGCGCTGTGCATCTGGTGGTGAGAGAGAGAGAGCGCTGTGCATCTGGCAGTGAGAGAGAGAGAGAGCTGTGCATTTGGCGGTGAGAGAGAGAGAGCTGTGCATCTGGTGGTGAGAGAGAAAGAGCGCTGTGCATCTGGCGGTGAGAAAGAGCGCTGTGCATCTGGCGGTGAGAGAGAGCGCTGTGCATCTGGCGGTGAGAGAGAGCGCTGTGCATCTGGCAGTGAGAGAGAGCTGTGCATCTGGCAGTGAGAGAGAGCTGTGCATCTGGCAGTGAGAGAGAGAGCTGTGCATCTGGCAGTGAGAGAGAGAGCTGTGCATCTGGCAGTGAGAGATAGAGCTGTGCATCTGGCGGTGAGAGAGAGAGTGCTGTGCATCTGGCAGTGAGAGAGAGCTGTGCATCTGGCAGTGAGAGAGAGCTGTGCATCTGGCAGTGAGAGACAGAGCTGTGCATCTGGCAGTGAGAGAGCGCTGTGCATCTGGCAGTGAGAGAGAGCTGTGCATCTGGCAGTGAGAGAGAGAGCTGTGCATCTGGCAGTGAGAGAGAGAGAGAGAGCTGTGCATCTGGCGGTGAGAGAGAGAGCTGTGCATCTGGCAGTGAGAGAGAGAGCTGTGCATCTGGCAGTGAGAGAGAGAGAGCGCTGTGCATCTGGTGGTGAGAGAGAGCGCTGTGCATCTGGCAGTGAGAGAGAGAGCTGTGCATCTGGCAGTGAGAGAGAGAGAGCGCTGTGCATCTGGTGGTGAGAGAGAGAGCGCTGTGCATCTGGCAGTGAGAGAGAGAGAGAGAGCTGTGCATTTGGCGGTGAGAGAGAGAGAGCTGTGCATCTGGTGGTGAGAGAGACAGCGCTGTGCATCTGGTGGTGAGAGAGCGCTGTGCATCTGGTGGTGAGAGAGAGAGAGAGCTGTGCATCTGGCAGCGAGAGAGAGCTGTGCATCTGGCGGTGAGAGAGAGAGCTGTGCATCTGGCGGTGAGAGAGCGCTGTGCATCTGGTGGTGAGAGAGGGAGCGCTGTGCATCTGGTGGTGAGAGAGAGAGAGTGCTGTGCATCTGGCGGTGAGAGAGAGCGCTGTGCATCTGGTGGTGAGAGAGAGAGAGCTGTGCATCTTGCAGTGAGAGAGAGAGCTGTGCATCTGGCGGTGAGAGACATAGCTGTACATCTGGCAGTGAGAGAGAGCTGTGCATCTGGCAGTGAGAGAGAGCTGTGCATCTGGCAGTGAGAGAGAGAGCTGTGCATCTGGCAGTGAGAGAGAGAGCGCTGTGCATCTGGCAGTGAGAGAGAGAGAGAGCTGTGCATCTGGCGGTGAGAGAGGGAGAGAGAGAGCTGTGCATCTGGCAGTGAGAGAGAGCGTTGTGCATCTGGCAGTGAGAGACAGAGCTGTGCATCTGGCAGTGAGAGAGAGCGCTGTGCATCTGGCGGTGAGAGAGAGCGCTGTGCATCTGGCGGTGAGAGAGAGCGCTGTGCATCTGGCAGTGAGAGAGAGAGCGCTGTGCATCTGGCGGTGAGAGACATAGCTGTGCATCTGGCAGTGAGAGAGAGCTGTGCATCTGGCAGTGAGAGAGAGCTGTGCATCTGGCAGTGAGAGAGAGAGCTGTGCATCTGGCAGTGAGAGAGAGAGCGCTGTGCATCTGGCAGTGAGAGAGAGCGCTGTGCATCTGACAGTGAGAGAGAGTGCTGTGCATCTGGCAGTGAGAGAGAGCTGTGCATCTGGCGGTGAGAGAGAGGGAGAGAGAGAGCTGTGCATCTGGCAGTGAGAGAGAGCGTTGTGCATCTGGCAGTGAGAGACAGAGCTGTGCATCTGGCAGTGAGAAAGAGCGCTGTGCATCTGGCGGTGAGAGAGAGCGCTGTGCATCTGGTGGTGAGAGAGAGCGCTGTGCATCTGGCAGTGAGAGAGAGAGCGCTGTGCATCTGGCAGTGAGAGAGAGCTGTGCATCTGGCAGTGAGAGAGAGCGCTGTGCATCTGGCAGTGAGAGAGCGCTGTGCATCTGGCAGTGAGAGAGAGCTGTGCATCTGGCGGTGAGAGAGAGGGAGAGAGAGAGCTGTGCATCTGGCAGTGAGAGAGAGCGTTGTGCATCTGGCAGTGAGAGACAGAGCTGTGCATCTGGCAGTGAGAAAGAGCGCTGTGCATCTGGCGGTGAGAGAGAGCGCTGTGCATCTGGCGGTGAGAGAGAGCGCTGTGCATCTGGCAGTGAGAGAGAGCTGTGCATCTGGCAGTGAGAGAGAGAGCTGTGCATCTGGCAGTGAGAGAGAGAGCTGTGCATCTGGCAGTGAGAGATAGAGCTGTGCATCTGGCGGTGAGAGAGAGAGTGCTGTGCATCTGGCAGTGAGAGAGAGCTGTGCATCTGGCAGTGAGAGACAGAGCTGTGCATCTGGCAGTGAGAGAGCGCTGTGCATCTGGCAGTGAGAGAGCTGTGCATCTGGCAGTGAGAGAGAGAGCTGTGCATCTGGCAGTGAGAGAGAGAGAGAGCTGTGCATCTGGTGGTGAGAGAGAGCGCTGTGCATCTGGCAGTGAGAGAGAGAGCTGTGCATCTGGCAGTGAGAGAGAGAGAGAGCGCTGTGCATCTGGTGGTGAGAGAGAGAGAGCGCTGTGCATCTGGCAGTGAGAGAGAGAGAGAGCTGTGCATTTGGCGGTGAGAGAGAGAGAGCTGTGCATCTGGTGGTGAGAGAGAGAGCGCTGTGCATCTGGTGGTGAGAGAGAGAGCGCTGTGCATCTGGTGGTGAGAGAGAGAGAGAGAGAGCTGTGCATCTGGCAGTGAGAGAGAGCTGTGCATCTGGCGGTGAGAGAGAGAGCTGTGCATCTGGCGGTGAGAGAGAGAGCTGTGCATCTGGCGGTGAGAGAGAGAGCTGTGCATCTGGCGGTGAGAGAGCGCTGTGCATCTGGTGGTAAGAGAGAGAGCGCTGTGCATCTGGTGGTGAGAGAGAGAGAGAGAGCTGTGCATCTGGTGGTGAGAGAGAGAGCGCTGTGCATCTGGTCGTGAGAGAGAGAGAGAGAGAGCTGTGCATCTGGTGGTAAGAGAGAGAGCGCTGTGCATCTGGCGGTGAGAGAGAGAGAGCGCTGTGCATCTGGTGGTAAGAGAGAGAGCGCTGTGCATCTGGTGGTGAGAGAGAGAGAGAGCTGTGCATCTGGTGGTGAGAGAGAGCTGTGCATCTAGCGATGAGAGAGAGAGAGAGAGCTGTGCATCTGGTGGTAAGAGAGAGAGCGCTGTGCATCTGGTGGTGAGAGAGAGAGAGAGCTGTGCATCTGGCGGTGAGAGAGAGCTGTGCATCTGGCGGTGAGAGAGAGCTGTGCATCTGGTGGTAAGAGAGAGAGAGCTGTGCATCTGGTGGTGAGAGAGAGAGAGAGCTGTGCATCTGGTGGTAAGAGAGAGAGCGCTGTGCATCTGGTGGTGAGAGATAGAGAGAGAGCTGTGCATCTGGTGGTGAGAGAGAGCGCTGTGCATCTGGTGGTGAGAGAGAGAGCGCTGTGCATCTGGTGGTGAGAGAGAGAGAGAGCTGTGCATCTGGTGGTAAGAGAGCGCTGTGCATCTGGCGGTGAGAGAGAGCGCTGTGCATCTGGTGGTGAGAGAGAGAGCGCTGTGCATCTGGTGGTGAGAGAGAGAGAGAGCTGTGCATCTGGTGGTGAGAGAGAGAGAGAGAGCTGTGCATCTGGTGGTGAGAGAGAGAGAGAGCGCTGTGCATCTGGTGGTGAGAGAGCGCTGTGCATCTGGTGGTAAGAGAGAGAGCCCTGTGCATCTGGTGGTGAGAGAGAGAGCTGTGCATCTGGCGGTGAGAGAGCGCTGTGCATCTGGTGGTGAGAGAGAGAGAGCTGTGCATCTGGTGGTGAGAGAGCGCTGTGCATCTGGCGGTGAGAGAGAGGGAGAGAGAGAGCTGTGCATCTGGCAGTGAGAGAGAGCGTTGTGCATCTGGCAGTGAGAGACAGAGCTGTGCATCTGGCAGTGAGAAAGAGCGCTGTGCATCTGGCGGTGAGAGAGAGCGCTGTGCATCTGGCGGTGAGAGAGAGCGCTGTGCATCTGGCAGTGAGAGAGAGCTGTGCATCTGGCAGTGAGAGAGAGAGCTGTGCATCTGGCAGTGAGAGAGAGAGCTGTGCATCTGGCAGTGAGAGATAGAGCTGTGCATCTGGCGGTGAGAGAGAGAGTGCTGTGCATCTGGCAGTGAGAGAGAGCTGTGCATCTGGCAGTGAGAGACAGAGCTGTGCATCTGGCAGTGAGAGAGCGCTGTGCATCTGGCAGTGAGAGAGCTGTGCATCTGGCAGTGAGAGAGAGAGCTGTGCATCTGGCAGTGAGAGAGAGAGAGAGCTGTGCATCTGGTGGTGAGAGAGAGCGCTGTGCATCTGGCAGTGAGAGAGAGAGCTGTGCATCTGGCAGTGAGAGAGAGAGAGAGCGCTGTGCATCTGGTGGTGAGAGAGAGAGAGCGCTGTGCATCTGGCAGTGAGAGAGAGAGAGAGCTGTGCATTTGGCGGTGAGAGAGAGAGAGCTGTGCATCTGGTGGTGAGAGAGAGAGCGCTGTGCATCTGGTGGTGAGAGAGAGAGCGCTGTGCATCTGGTGGTGAGAGAGAGAGAGAGAGAGCTGTGCATCTGGCAGTGAGAGAGAGCTGTGCATCTGGCGGTGAGAGAGAGAGCTGTGCATCTGGCGGTGAGAGAGAGAGCTGTGCATCTGGCGGTGAGAGAGAGAGCTGTGCATCTGGCGGTGAGAGAGCGCTGTGCATCTGGTGGTAAGAGAGAGAGCGCTGTGCATCTGGTGGTGAGAGAGAGAGAGAGAGCTGTGCATCTGGTGGTGAGAGAGAGAGCGCTGTGCATCTGGTCGTGAGAGAGAGAGAGAGAGCTGTGCATCTGGTGGTAAGAGAGAGAGCGCTGTGCATCTGGCGGTGAGAGAGAGAGAGCGCTGTGCATCTGGTGGTAAGAGAGAGAGCGCTGTGCATCTGGTGGTGAGAGAGAGAGAGAGCTGTGCATCTGGTGGTGAGAGAGAGCTGTGCATCTAGCGATGAGAGAGAGAGAGAGAGCTGTGCATCTGGTGGTAAGAGAGAGAGCGCTGTGCATCTGGTGGTGAGAGAGAGAGAGAGCTGTGCATCTGGCGGTGAGAGAGAGCTGTGCATCTGGCGGTGAGAGAGAGCTGTGCATCTGGTGGTAAGAGAGAGAGAGCTGTGCATCTGGTGGTGAGAGAGAGAGAGAGCTGTGCATCTGGTGGTAAGAGAGAGAGCGCTGTGCATCTGGTGGTGAGAGATAGAGAGAGAGCTGTGCATCTGGTGGTGAGAGAGAGCGCTGTGCATCTGGTGGTGAGAGAGAGAGAGAGCTGTGCATCTGGTGGTAAGAGAGCGCTGTGCATCTGGCAGTGAGAGAGAGCGCTGTGCATCTGGTGGTGAGAGAGAGAGCGCTGTGCATCTGGTGGTGAGAGAGAGAGAGAGCTGTGCATCTGGTGGTGAGAGAGAGAGAGAGCTGTGCATCTGGTGGTGAGAGAGAGAGAGAGCGCTGTGCATCTGGTGGTGAGAGAGCGCTGTGCATCTGGTGGTAAGAGAGAGAGCGCTGTGCATCTGGTGGTGAGAGAGAGAGAGCTGTGCATCTGGCGGTGAGAGAGCGCTGTGCATCTGGTGGTGAGAGAGAGAGAGCTGTGCATCTGGTGGTGAGAGAGCGCTGTGCATCTGGCGGTGAGAGAGAGGGAGAGAGAGAGCTGTGCATCTGGTGGTAAGAGAGCGCTGTGCATCTGGCGGTGAGAGAGAGCGCTGTGCATCTGGTGGTGAGAGAGAGAGCGCTGTGCATCTGGTGGTGAGAGAGAGAGAGCGCTGTGCATCTGGTGGTGAGAGAGAGAGAGCTGTGCATCTGGTGGTGAGAGAGAGAGCGCTGTGCATCTGGTGGTGAGAGAGAGAGAGCGCTGTGCATCTGGCAGTGAGAGAGAGAGCTGTGCATCTGGTGGTGAGAGAGAGAGCGCTGTGCATCTGGTGGTGAGAGAGTGCTGTGCATCTGGCGGTGAGAGAGAGAGAGAGCTGTGCATCTGGCGGTGAGAGAGCGCTGTGCATCTGGCAGTGAGAGAGAGAGCGCTGTGCATCTGGCGGTGAGAGAGAGAGCGCTGTGCATCTGGTGGTGAGAGAGCGCTGTGCATCTGGTGGTGAGAGAGAGAGCGCTGTGCATCTGGTGGTGAGAGAGCGCTGTGCATCTGGCGGTGAGAGAGCGCTGTGCATCTGGCGGTGAGAGAGAGAGCGCTGTGCATCTGGCAGTGAGAGAGAGCTGTGCATCTGGCAGTGAGAGAGAGCGCTGTGCATCTGGCAGTGAGAGAGCGCTGTGCATCTGGCAGTGAGAGAGAGCTGTGCATCTGGCGGTGAGAGAGAGGGAGAGAGAGAGCTGTGCATCTGGCAGTGAGAGAGAGCGTTGTGCATCTGGCAGTGAGAGACAGAGCTGTGCATCTGGCAGTGAGAAAGAGCGCTGTGCATCTGGCGGTGAGAGAGAGCGCTGTGCATCTGGCGGTGAGAGAGAGCGCTGTGCATCTGGCAGTGAGAGAGAGCTGTGCATCTGGCAGTGAGAGAGAGAGCTGTGCATCTGGCAGTGAGAGAGAGAGCTGTGCATCTGGCAGTGAGAGATAGAGCTGTGCATCTGGCGGTGAGAGAGAGAGTGCTGTGCATCTGGCAGTGAGAGAGAGCTGTGCATCTGGCAGTGAGAGACAGAGCTGTGCATCTGGCAGTGAGAGAGCGCTGTGCATCTGGCAGTGAGAGAGCTGTGCATCTGGCAGTGAGAGAGAGAGCTGTGCATCTGGCAGTGAGAGAGAGAGAGAGCTGTGCATCTGGTGGTGAGAGAGAGCGCTGTGCATCTGGCAGTGAGAGAGAGAGCTGTGCATCTGGCAGTGAGAGAGAGAGAGAGCGCTGTGCATCTGGTGGTGAGAGAGAGAGAGCGCTGTGCATCTGGCAGTGAGAGAGAGAGAGAGCTGTGCATTTGGCGGTGAGAGAGAGAGAGCTGTGCATCTGGTGGTGAGAGAGAGAGCGCTGTGCATCTGGTGGTGAGAGAGAGAGCGCTGTGCATCTGGTGGTGAGAGAGAGAGAGAGAGAGCTGTGCATCTGGCAGTGAGAGAGAGCTGTGCATCTGGCGGTGAGAGAGAGAGCTGTGCATCTGGCGGTGAGAGAGAGAGCTGTGCATCTGGCGGTGAGAGAGAGAGCTGTGCATCTGGCGGTGAGAGAGCGCTGTGCATCTGGTGGTAAGAGAGAGAGCGCTGTGCATCTGGTGGTGAGAGAGAGAGAGAGAGCTGTGCATCTGGTGGTGAGAGAGAGAGCGCTGTGCATCTGGTCGTGAGAGAGAGAGAGAGAGAGCTGTGCATCTGGTGGTAAGAGAGAGAGCGCTGTGCATCTGGCGGTGAGAGAGAGAGAGCGCTGTGCATCTGGTGGTAAGAGAGAGAGCGCTGTGCATCTGGTGGTGAGAGAGAGAGAGAGCTGTGCATCTGGTGGTGAGAGAGAGCTGTGCATCTAGCGATGAGAGAGAGAGAGAGAGCTGTGCATCTGGTGGTAAGAGAGAGAGCGCTGTGCATCTGGTGGTGAGAGAGAGAGAGAGCTGTGCATCTGGCGGTGAGAGAGAGCTGTGCATCTGGCGGTGAGAGAGAGCTGTGCATCTGGTGGTAAGAGAGAGAGAGCTGTGCATCTGGTGGTGAGAGAGAGAGAGAGCTGTGCATCTGGTGGTAAGAGAGAGAGCGCTGTGCATCTGGTGGTGAGAGATAGAGAGAGAGCTGTGCATCTGGTGGTGAGAGAGAGCGCTGTGCATCTGGTGGTGAGAGAGAGAGCGCTGTGCATCTGGTGGTGAGAGAGAGAGAGAGCTGTGCATCTGGTGGTAAGAGAGCGCTGTGCATCTGGCGGTGAGAGAGAGCGCTGTGCATCTGGTGGTGAGAGAGAGAGCGCTGTGCATCTGGTGGTGAGAGAGAGAGAGAGCTGTGCATCTGGTGGTGAGAGAGAGAGAGAGCTGTGCATCTGGTGGTGAGAGAGAGAGAGAGCGCTGTGCATCTGGTGGTGAGAGAGCGCTGTGCATCTGGTGGTAAGAGAGAGAGCCCTGTGCATCTGGTGGTGAGAGAGAGAGAGCTGTGCATCTGGCGGTGAGAGAGCGCTGTGCATCTGGTGGTGAGAGAGAGAGAGCTGTGCATCTGGTGGTGAGAGAGCGCTGTGCATCTGGCGGTGAGAGAGAGGGAGAGAGAGAGCTGTGCATCTGGCAGTGAGAGAGAGCGTTGTGCATCTGGCAGTGAGAGACAGAGCTGTGCATCTGGCAGTGAGAAAGAGCGCTGTGCATCTGGCGGTGAGAGAGAGCGCTGTGCATCTGGCGGTGAGAGAGAGCGCTGTGCATCTGGCAGTGAGAGAGAGCTGTGCATCTGGCAGTGAGAGAGAGAGCTGTGCATCTGGCAGTGAGAGAGAGAGCTGTGCATCTGGCAGTGAGAGATAGAGCTGTGCATCTGGCGGTGAGAGAGAGAGTGCTGTGCATCTGGCAGTGAGAGAGAGCTGTGCATCTGGCAGTGAGAGACAGAGCTGTGCATCTGGCAGTGAGAGAGCGCTGTGCATCTGGCAGTGAGAGAGCTGTGCATCTGGCAGTGAGAGAGAGAGCTGTGCATCTGGCAGTGAGAGAGAGAGAGAGCTGTGCATCTGGTGGTGAGAGAGAGCGCTGTGCATCTGGCAGTGAGAGAGAGAGCTGTGCATCTGGCAGTGAGAGAGAGAGAGAGCGCTGTGCATCTGGTGGTGAGAGAGAGAGAGCGCTGTGCATCTGGCAGTGAGAGAGAGAGAGAGCTGTGCATTTGGCGGTGAGAGAGAGAGAGCTGTGCATCTGGTGGTGAGAGAGAGAGCGCTGTGCATCTGGTGGTGAGAGAGAGAGCGCTGTGCATCTGGTGGTGAGAGAGAGAGAGAGAGAGAGAGAGCTGTGCATCTGGCAGTGAGAGAGAGCTGTGCATCTGGCGGTGAGAGAGAGAGCTGTGCATCTGGCGGTGAGAGAGAGAGCTGTGCATCTGGCGGTGAGAGAGAGAGCTGTGCATCTGGCGGTGAGAGAGCGCTGTGCATCTGGTGGTAAGAGAGAGAGCGCTGTGCATCTGGTGGTGAGAGAGAGAGAGAGAGCTGTGCATCTGGTGGTGAGAGAGAGAGCGCTGTGCATCTGGTCGTGAGAGAGAGAGAGAGCTGTGCATCTGGTGGTAAGAGAGAGAGCGCTGTGCATCTGGCGGTGAGAGAGAGAGAGCGCTGTGCATCTGGTGGTAAGAGAGAGAGCGCTGTGCATCTGGTGGTGAGAGAGAGAGAGAGCTGTGCATCTGGTGGTGAGAGAGAGCTGTGCATCTAGCGATGAGAGAGAGAGAGAGAGCTGTGCATCTGGTGGTAAGAGAGAGAGCGCTGTGCATCTGGTGGTGAGAGAGAGAGAGAGCTGTGCATCTGGCGGTGAGAGAGAGCTGTGCATCTGGCGGTGAGAGAGAGCTGTGCATCTGGTGGTAAGAGAGAGAGAGCTGTGCATCTGGTGGTGAGAGAGAGAGAGAGCTGTGCATCTGGTGGTAAGAGAGAGAGCGCTGTGCATCTGGTGGTGAGAGATAGAGAGAGAGCTGTGCATCTGGTGGTGAGAGAGAGCGCTGTGCATCTGGTGGTGAGAGAGAGAGCGCTGTGCATCTGGTGGTGAGAGAGAGAGAGAGCTGTGCATCTGGTGGTAAGAGAGCGCTGTGCATCTGGCAGTGAGAGAGAGCGCTGTGCATCTGGTGGTGAGAGAGAGAGCGCTGTGCATCTGGTGGTGAGAGAGAGAGAGAGCTGTGCATCTGGTGGTGAGAGAGAGAGAGAGCTGTGCATCTGGTGGTGAGAGAGAGAGAGAGCGCTGTGCATCTGGTGGTGAGAGAGCGCTGTGCATCTGGTGGTAAGAGAGAGAGCGCTGTGCATCTGGTGGTGAGAGAGAGAGAGCTGTGCATCTGGCGGTGAGAGAGCGCTGTGCATCTGGTGGTGAGAGAGAGAGAGCTGTGCATCTGGTGGTGAGAGAGCGCTGTGCATCTGGCGGTGAGAGAGAGGGAGAGAGAGAGCTGTGCATCTGGTGGTAAGAGAGCGCTGTGCATCTGGCGGTGAGAGAGAGCGCTGTGCATCTGGTGGTGAGAGAGAGAGCGCTGTGCATCTGGTGGTGAGAGAGAGAGAGCGCTGTGCATCTGGTGGTGAGAGAGAGAGAGCTGTGCATCTGGTGGTGAGAGAGAGAGCGCTGTGCATCTGGTGGTGAGAGAGAGAGAGCGCTGTGCATCTGGCAGTGAGAGAGAGAGCTGTGCATCTGGTGGTGAGAGAGAGAGCGCTGTGCATCTGGTGGTGAGAGAGTGCTGTGCATCTGGCGGTGAGAGAGAGAGAGAGCTGTGCATCTGGCGGTGAGAGAGCGCTGTGCATCTGGCAGTGAGAGAGAGAGCGCTGTGCATCTGGCGGTGAGAGAGAGAGCGCTGTGCATCTGGTGGTGAGAGAGCGCTGTGCATCTGGTGGTGAGAGAGAGAGCGCTGTGCATCTGGTGGTGAGAGAGCGCTGTGCATCTGGCGGTGAGAGAGCGCTGTGCATCTGGCGGTGAGAGAGCGCTGTGCATTTGGCAGTGAGAGAGAGAGAGCGCTGTGCATCTGGCGGTGAGAGAGCGCTGTGCATCTGGTGGTGAGAGTGCGCTGTGCATCTGGTGGTGAGAGAGAGAGAGAGCTGTGCATCTGGCAGTGAGAGAGAGCTGTGCATCTGGCAGTGAGAGAGAGAGCTGTGCATCTGGCAGTGAGAGAGAGAGCTGTGCATCTGGCAGTGAGAGATAGAGCTGTGCATCTGGCGGTGAGAGAGAGAGTGCTGTGCATCTGGCAGTGAGAGAGAGCTGTGCATCTGGCAGTGAGAGACAGAGCTGTGCATCTGGCAGTGAGAGAGCGCTGTGCATCTGGCAGTGAGAGAGCTGTGCATCTGGCAGTGAGAGAGAGAGCTGTGCATCTGGCAGTGAGAGAGAGAGAGAGCTGTGCATCTGGTGGTGAGAGAGAGCGCTGTGCATCTGGCAGTGAGAGAGAGAGCTGTGCATCTGGCAGTGAGAGAGAGAGAGAGCGCTGTGCATCTGGTGGTGAGAGAGAGAGAGCGCTGTGCATCTGGCAGTGAGAGAGAGAGAGAGCTGTGCATTTGGCGGTGAGAGAGAGAGAGCTGTGCATCTGGTGGTGAGAGAGAGAGCGCTGTGCATCTGGTGGTGAGAGAGAGAGCGCTGTGCATCTGGTGGTGAGAGCGAGAGAGAGAGAGCTGTGCATCTGGCAGTGAGAGAGAGCTGTGCATCTGGCGGTGAGAGAGAGAGCTGTGCATCTGGCGGTGAGAGAGAGAGCTGTGCATCTGGCGGTGAGAGAGAGAGCTGTGCATCTGGCGGTGAGAGAGCGCTGTGCATCTGGTGGTAAGAGAGAGAGCGCTGTGCATCTGGTGGTGAGAGAGAGAGAGAGAGCTGTGCATCTGGTGGTGAGAGAGAGAGCGCTGTGCATCTGGTCGTGAGAGAGAGAGAGAGAGAGCTGTGCATCTGGTGGTAAGAGAGAGAGCGCTGTGCATCTGGCGGTGAGAGAGAGAGAGCGCTGTGCATCTGGTGGTAAGAGAGAGAGCGCTGTGCATCTGGTGGTGAGAGAGAGAGAGAGCTGTGCATCTGGTGGTGAGAGAGAGCTGTGCATCTAGCGATGAGAGAGAGAGAGAGAGCTGTGCATCTGGTGGTAAGAGAGAGAGCGCTGTGCATCTGGTGGTGAGAGAGAGAGAGAGCTGTGCATCTGGCGGTGAGAGAGAGCTGTGCATCTGGCGGTGAGAGAGAGCTGTGCATCTGGTGGTAAGAGAGAGAGAGCTGTGCATCTGGTGGTGAGAGAGAGAGAGAGCTGTGCATCTGGTGGTAAGAGAGAGAGCGCTGTGCATCTGGTGGTGAGAGAGAGAGAGAGAGCTGTGCATCTGGTGGTGAGAGAGAGCGCTGTGCATCTGGTGGTGAGAGAGAGAGCGCTGTGCATCTGGTGGTGAGAGAGAGAGAGAGAGCTGTGCATCTGGTGGTAAGAGAGCGCTGTGCATCTGGCGGTGAGAGAGAGCGCTGTGCATCTGGTGGTGAGAGAGAGAGCGCTGTGCATCTGGTGGTGAGAGAGAGAGAGAGCTGTGCATCTGGTGGTGAGAGAGAGAGAGAGCTGTGCATCTGGTGGTGAGAGAGAGAGAGAGCGCTGTGCATCTGGTGGTGAGAGAGCGCTGTGCATCTGGTGGTAAGAGAGAGAGCGCTGTGCATCTGGTGGTGAGAGAGAGAGAGCTGTGCATCTGGCGGTGAGAGAGCGCTGTGCATCTGGTGGTGAGAGAGAGAGAGCTGTGCATCTGGTGGTGAGAGAGCGCTGTGCATCTGGCGGTGAGAGAGAGAGCGCTGTGCATCTGGTGGTGAGAGAGAGAGAGCGCTGTGCATCTGGTGGTGAGAGAGAGAGAGCTGTGCATCTGGTGGTGAGAGAGAGAGCGCTGTGCATCTGGTGGTGAGAGAGAGAGAGCGCTGTGCATCTGGCAGTGAGAGAGAGAGCTGTGCATCTGGTGGTGAGAGAGAGAGCGCTGTGCATCTGGTGGTGAGAGAGTGCTGTGCATCTGGCGGTGAGAGAGAGAGAGAGCTGTGCATCTGGCGGTGAGAGAGCGCTGTGCATCTGGCAGTGAGAGAGAGAGCGCTGTGCATCTGGCGGTGAGAGAGAGAGCGCTGTGCATCTGGTGGTGAGAGAGCGCTGTGCATCTGGTGGTGAGAGAGAGAGCGCTGTGCATCTGGTGGTGAGAGAGCGCTGTGCATCTGGCGGTGAGAGAGCGCTGTGCATCTGGCGGTGAGAGAGCGCTGTGCATTTGGCAGTGAGAGAGAGAGAGCGCTGTGCATCTGGCGGTGAGAGAGCGCTGTGCATCTGGTGGTGAGAGTGCGCTGTGCATCTGGTGGTGAGAGAGAGAGAGAGCTGTGCATCTGGTGGTGAGAGAGAGAGAGCTGTGCATCTGGCGGTGAGAGAGAGAGCGCTGTGCATCTGCTGGTGAGAGAGAGAGAGAGCTGTGCATCTGGCGGTGAGAGAGCGCTGTGCATCTGGCGGTGAGAGAGAGCTGTGCATCTGGCGGTGAGAGCGCTGTGCATCTGGCGGTGAGAGAGAGAGCGCTGTGCATCTGGCGGTGAGAGGGCGCTGTGCATCTGGTGGTGAGAGAGCGCTGTGCATCTGGTGGTGAGAGTGCGCTGTGCATCTGGTGGTGAGAGAGAGAGAGAGCTGTGCATCTGGTGGTGAGAGAGAGAGAGCTGTGCATCTGGAGGTGAGAGAGAGAGCGCTGTGCATCTGGTGGTGAGAGAGAGAGAGCTGTGCATCTGGCGGTGAGAGAGCGCTGTGCATCTGGCAGTGAGAGAGAGAGCTGTGCATCTGGCAGTGAGAGATAGAGCTGTGCATCTGGCGGTGAGAGAGAGAGTGCTGTGCATCTGGCAGTGAGAGAGAGCTGTGCATCTGGCAGTGAGAGACAGAGCTGTGCATCTGGCAGTGAGAGAGCGCTGTGCATCTGGCAGTGAGAGAGCTGTGCATCTGGCAGTGAGAGAGAGAGTGCTGTGCATCTGGCAGTGAGAGAGAGCTGTGCATCTGGCAGTGAGAGAGCGCTGTGCATCTGGCAGTGAGAGAGCTGTGCATCTGGCAGTGAGAGAGAGAGAGCTGTGCATCTGGTGGTGAGAGAGAGCGCTGTGCATCTGGCAGTGAGAGAGAGAGCTGTGCATCTCGCAGTGAGAGAGAGAGAGCGCTGTGCATCTGGTGGTGAGAGAGAGAGAGCGCTGTGCATCTGGCAGTGAGAGAGAGAGAGAGCTGTGCATTTGGCGGTGAGAGAGAGAGAGCTGTGCATCTGGTGGTGAGAGAGAGAGCGCTGTGCATCTGGTGGTGAGAGAGAGAGAGAGAGAGAGCTGTGCATCTGGCAGTGAGAGAGAGCTGTGCATCTGGCGGTGAGAGAGAGAGCTGTGCATCTGGCGGTGAGAGAGAGCTGTGCATCTGGCGGTGAGAGAGAGAGCTGTGCATCTGGCGGTGAGAGAGAGAGCTGTGCATCTGGCGGTGAGAGAGCGCTGTGCATCTGGTGGTAAGAGAGAGAGCGCTGTGCATCTGGTGGTGAGAGAGAGAGAGAGCTGTGCATCTGGTGGTGAGAGAGAGAGCGCTGTGCATCTGGTGGTGAGAGAGAGAGCTGTGCATCTGGTGGTAAGAGAGAGAGCGCTGTGCATCTGGCGGTGAGAGAGAGAGAGCGCTGTGCATCTGGTGGTAAGAGAGAGAGCGCTGTGCATCTGGTGGTGAGAGAGAGAGAGAGCTGTGCATCTGGTGGTGAGAGAGAGCTGTGCATCTAGCGATGAGAGAGAGCTGTGCATCTGGTGGTAAGAGAGAGAGCGCTGTGCATCTGGTGGTGAGAGAGAGAGAGAGCTGTGCATCTGGTGGTGAGAGAGAGCTGTGCATCTGGCGATGAGAGAGAAAGAGCTGTGCATCTGGTGGTAAGAGAGAGAGCGCTGTGCATCTGGTGGTGAGAGAGAGAGAGCTGTGCATCTGGCGGTGAGAGAGCGCTGTGCATCTGGCAGTGAGAGAGAGAGCTGTGCATCTGGCAGTGAGAGATAGAGCTGTGCATCTGGCGGTGAGAGAGAGAGTGCTGTGCATCTGGCAGTGAGAGAGAGCTGTGCATCTGGCAGTGAGAGACAGAGCTGTGCATCTGGCAGTGAGAGAGCGCTGTGCATCTGGCAGTGAGAGAGCTGTGCATCTGGCAGTGAGAGAGAGAGCTGTGCATCTGGCAGTGAGAGAGAGAGAGAGCTGTGCATCTGGTGGTGAGAGAGAGCGCTGTGCATCTGGCAGTGAGAGAGAGAGCTGTGCATCTGGCAGTGAGAGAGAGAGAGCGCTGTGCATCTGGTGGTGAGAGAGAGAGAGCGCTGTGCATCTGGCAGTGAGAGAGAGAGAGAGCTGTGTATTTGGCGGTGAGAGAGAGAGAGCTGTGCATCTGGTGGTGAGAGAGAGCGCTGTGCATCTGGTGGTGAGAGAGAGAGAGAGAGAGAGCTGTGCATCTGGCAGTGAGAGAGAGCTGTGCATCTGGCGGTGAGAGAGAGAGCTGTGCATCTGGCGGTGAGAGAGAGCTGTGCATCTGGCGGTGAGAGAGAGAGCTGTGCATCTGGCGGTGAGAGAGAGAGCTGTGCATCTGGCGGTGAGAGACATAGCTGTGCATCTGGCAGTGAGAGAGAGCTGTGCATCTGGCAGTGAGAGAGATCGCTGTGCATCTGGCAGTGAGAGAGAGAGAGTGCTGTGCATCTGGTGGTGAGAGAGAGAGAGCGCTGTGCATCTGGCAGTGAGAGAGAGAGAGAGCTGTGTATTTGGCGGTGAGAGAGAGAGAGCTGTGCATCTGGTGGTGAGAGAGAGAGCGCTGTGCATCTGGTGGTGAGAGAGAGAGAGAGAGAGCTGTGCATCTGGCAGTGAGAGAGAGCTGTGCATCTGGCGGTGAGAGAGAGAGCTGTGCATCTGGCGGTGAGAGAGAGCTGTGCATCTGGCGGTGAGAGAGAGAGCTGTGCATCTGGCGGTGAGAGAGAGAGCTGTGCATCTGGCGGTGAGAGAGCGCTGTGCATCTGGTGGTAAGAGAGAGAGCGCTGTGCATCTGGTGGTGAGAGAGAGAGAGAGCTGTGCATCTGGTGGTGAGAGAGAGAGCGCTGTGCATCTGGTGGTGAGAGAGAGAGCTGTGCATCTGGTGGTAAGAGAGAGAGCGCTGTGCATCTGGCGGTGAGAGAGAGAGAGCGCTGTGCATCTGGTGGTAAGAGAGAGAGCGCTGTGCATCTGGTGGTGAGAGAGAGAGCGCTGTGCATCTGGTGGTGAGAGAGAGAGAGAGCTGTGCATCTGGTGGTGAGAGAGAGCTGTGCATCTAGCGATGAGAGAGAGAGAGAGCTGTGCATCTGGTGGTAAGAGAGAGAGCGCTGTGCATCTGGTGGTGAGAGAGAGAGAGAGCTGTGCATCTGGTGGTGAGAGAGAGCTGTGCATCTGGCGGTGAGAGAGAGAGAGCTGTGCATCTGGTGGTAAGAGAGAGAGCGCTGTGCATCTGGTTGTGAGAGAGAGAGCTGTGCATCTGGTGGTAAGAGAGAGAGCGCTGTGCATCTGGTGGTGAGAGAGAGAGAGAGAGAGAGCTGTGCATCTGGTGGTGAGAGAGAGCGCTGTGCATCTGGTGGTGAGAGAGAGAGCGCTGTGCATCTGGTGGTGAGAGAGAGAGCGCTGTGCATCTGGTGGTGAGAGAGCGCTGTGCATCTGGCGGTGAGAGAGAGCGCTGTGCATCTGGTGGTGAGAGAGAGAGCGCTGTGCATCTGGTGGTGAGAGAGAGAGAGAGCTGTGCATCTGGTGGTGAGAGAGAGAGAGAGAGCTGTGCATCTGGTGGTGAGAGAGAGAGAGAGCGCTGTGCATCTGGTGGTGAGAGAGCGCTGTGCATCTGGTGGTAAGAGAGAGAGCGCTGTGCATCTGGTGGTGAGAGAGAGAGAGCTGTGCATCTGGCGGTGAGAGAGCGCTGTGCATCTGGTGGTGAGAGAGAGAGAGCTGTGCATCTGGTGGTGAGAGAGCGCTGTGCATCTGGCGGTGAGAGAGAGAGCGCTGTGCATCTGGTGGTGAGAGAGAGAGAGCGCTGTGCATCTGGTGGTGAGAGAGAGAGAGCTGTGCATCTGGTGGTGAGAGAGAGAGCGCTGTGCATCTGGTGGTGAGAGAGAGAGAGCGCTGTGCATCTGGCAGTGAGAGAGAGAGCTGTGCATCTGGTGGTGAGAGAGAGCGCTGTGCATCTGGTGGTGAGAGAGTGCTGTGCATCTGGTGGTGAGAGAGAGAGAGAGCTGTGCATCTGGCGGTGAGAGAGCGCTGTGCATCTGGCAGTGAGAGAGAGAGCGCTGTGCATCTGGCGGTGAGAGAGAGAGCGCTTTGCATCTGGTGGTGAGAGAGCGCTGTGCATCTGGTGGTGAGAGAGAGAGCGCTGTGCATCTGGTGGTGAGAGAGCGCTGTGCATCTGGCGGTGAGAGAGCGCTGTGCATCTGGCGGTGAGAGAGCGCTGTGCATTTGGCAGTGAGAGAGAGAGAGCGCTGTGCATCTGGCGGTGAGAGAGCGCTGTGCATCTGGTGGTGAGAGTGCGCTGTGCATCTGGTGGTGAGAGAGAGAGAGAGCTGTGCATCTGGTGGTGAGAGAGAGAGAGCTGTGCATCTGGCGGTGAGAGAGAGAGCGCTGTGCATCTGGTGGTGAGAGAGAGAGAGCTGTGCATCTGGCGGTGAGAGAGCGCTGTGCATCTGGCGGTGAGAGAGAGCTGTGCATCTGGCGGTGAGAGAGCGCTGTGCATCTGGCGGTGAGAGAGAGAGCGCTGTGCATCTGGCGGTGAGAGAGAGCTGTGCATCTGGCGGTGAGAGAGCGCTGTGCATCTGGTGGTGAGAGAGAGAGAGCTGTGCATCTGGTGGTGAGAGAGCGCTGTGCATCTGGCGGTGAGAGAGAGAGCGCTGTGCATCTGGTGGTGAGAGAGAGAGAGCGCTGTGCATCTGGTGGTGAGAGAGAGAGAGCTGTGCATCTGGTGGTGAGAGAGAGAGCGCTGTGCATCTGGTGGTGAGAGAGAGAGAGCGCTGTGCATCTGGCAGTGAGAGAGAGAGCTGTGCATCTGGTGGTGAGAGAGAGAGCGCTGTGCATCTGGTGGTGAGAGAGTGCTGTGCATCTGGTGGTGAGAGAGAGAGAGAGCTGTGCATCTGGCGGTGAGAGAGCGCTGTGCATCTGGCAGTGAGAGAGAGAGCGCTGTGCATCTGGCGGTGAGAGAGAGAGCGCTTTGCATCTGGTGGTGAGAGAGCGCTGTGCATCTGGTGGTGAGAGAGAGAGCGCTGTGCATCTGGTGGTGAGAGAGCGCTGTGCATCTGGCGGTGAGAGAGCGCTGTGCATCTGGCGGTGAGAGAGCGCTGTGCATTTGGCAGTGAGAGAGAGAGAGCGCTGTGCATCTGGCGGTGAGAGAGCGCTGTGCATCTGGTGGTGAGAGTGCGCTGTGCATCTGGTGGTGAGATCGAGAGAGAGCTGTGCATCTGGTGGTGAGAGAGAGAGAGCTGTGCATCTGGCGGTGAGAGAGAGAGCGCTGTGCATCTGGTGGTGAGAGAGAGAGAGCTGTGCATCTGGCGGTGAGAGAGCGCTGTGCATCTGGCGGTGAGAGAGAGCTGTGCATCTGGCGGTGAGAGAGCGCTGTGCATCTGGCGGTGAGAGAGAGAGCGCTGTGCATCTGGCGGTGAGAGGGCGCTGTGCATCTGGCGGTGAGAGAGCGCTGTGCATCTGGCGGTGAGAGAGAGAGCGCTGTGCATCTGGCGGTGAGAGAGAGAGAGAGAGAGAGCGCTGTGCATCTGGCGGTGAGAGAGAGAGAGAGCGCTGTGCATCTGGCGGTGAGAGAGAGAGAGAGAGAGAGCGCTGTGCATCTGGCGGTGAGAGAGAGAGAGAGCGCTGTGCATCTGGCGGTGAGAGAGCGCTGTGCATCTGGCAGTGACGTCTCTTTTCTCCCCCGCTAAAGGTAAAAACGGCGTATAAGTGCGCGTGCGTGTTACGCGACACAATAAACCCGTACCTCCTGCGGCGCCTGAAGGCCGATGTCAGGATGTGCCTCTCCCTGCCGGACAAGAGCGAACAGGTGAGATCTCCTCCGTCCCGCAGAGCATCGCACCGCTGACCCTCCTCCGTCTCGCAGAGCGTCGCTCGGCTGACGCCTCCTCTGTCCCGCAGCGTGCTGCTCGGCTGACGCCCCCTCCGTTCCGCAGAGCATCGCACTGCTAACGACTCCTCTGTCCCGCAGAGCATCGCTCGGCTAACGCCATCTCCACCCTGGAAATTAGGCCCGATTTCTTTTTCTCAGGGGCCTGTGAATGGGGGAGTGTTTGTGAGTTGAGCGCTTTCTTTCCCCTTGTCCCGTCCTGTCCTTATCAGGGGAGAGATGGGGCTTTGCCTGTGCAGTCTCTTGTTGAACACATCAGACAGAAGGGAGCAGCCCAAGGGGATCACCCCCCTCCCGCGTCCCGTGTCCCGGTGTAAAGACGTACAGGTGTGGGATTGTGGCCTCACTTTGCTCCCCGTGTCCCGGTGTAAAGACGTACAGGTGTGGGATTGTGGCCTCACTTTGCTCCCCGTGTCCCGGTGTAAAGACGTACAGGTGTGGGATTGTGGCCTCACCTTGCTCCCCGTGTCCCGGTTTAAAGACGTACAGGTGTGGGATTGTGGCCTCACTTTGCTCCCCGTGTCCCGGTGTAAAGACATACAGGTGTGGGATTGTGGCCTCACTTTGCTCCCCGTGTCCCGGTGTAAAGACGTACAGGTGTGGGATTGTGGCCTCACCTTGCTCCCCGTGTCCCGTTGTAAAGACGTACAGGTGTGGGATTGTGGCCTCACTTTGCTCCCCGGCTCCCGGTGTAAAGACGTACAGGTGTGGGATTGTGGCCTCACTTTGCTCCCCGTGTCCCGGTGTAAAGACGTACAGGTGTGGGATTGTGGCCTCACCTTGCTCCCCGTGTCCCGGCTCCCGGTGTAAAGACGTACAGGTGTGGGATTGTGGCCTCACCTTGCTCCCCGTGTCCCGGTGTAAAGACGTACAGGTGTGGGATTGTGGCCTCACCTTGCTCCCCGTGTCCCGGTGTAAAGACGTACAGGTGTGGGATTGTGGCCTCACTTTGCTCCCCGTGTCCCGGTGTAAAGACGTACAGGTGTGGGATTGTGGCCTCACTTTGCTCCCCGTGTCCCGGTGTAAAGACGTACAGGTGTGGGATTGTGGCCTCACCTTGCTCCCCGTGTCCCGGTGTAAAGACGTACAGGTGTGGGATTGTGGCCTCACCTTGCTCCCCGTGTCCCGGTGTAAAGACGTACAGGTGTGGGATTGTGGCCTCACTTTGCTCCCCGTGTCCCGGTGTAAAGATGTACAGGTGTGGGATTGTGGCCTCACTTTGCTCCCCGTGTCCCGGTGTAGAGACGTACAGGTGTGGGATTGTGGCCTCACTTTGCTCTCCCTGTCCCGGTGTAAAGACGTACAGGTGTGGGATTGTGGCCTCACTTTGCTCCCCGTGTCCCGGTGTAAAGACGTACAGGTGTGGGATTGTGGCCTCACTTTGCTCCCCGTGTCCCGGTGTAAAGACGTACAGGTGTGGGATTGTGGCCTCACTTTGCTCCCCGTGTCCCGGTGTAAAGACGTACAGGTGTGGGATTGTGGCCTCACTTTGCTCCCCGTGTCCCGGTGTAAAGACGTACAGGTGTGGGATTGTGGCCTCACTTTGCTCCCCGTGTCCCGGTGTAAAGACGTACAGGTGTGGGATTGTGGCCTCACCTTGCTCCCGTGTCCCGGTGTAAAGACGTACAGGTGTGGGATTGTGGCCTCACCTTGCTCCCGTGTCCCGGTGTAAAGACGTACAGGTGTGGGATTGTGGCCTCACCTTGCTCCCGTGTCCCGGCTCCCGGTGTAAAGACGTACAGGTGTGGGATTGTGGCCTCACCTTGCTCCCCGTGTCCCGGTGTAAAGACGTACAGGTGTGGGATTGTGGCCTCACCTTGCTCCCCGTGTCCCGGTGTAAAGACGTACAGGTGTGGGATTGTGGCCTCACCTTGCTCCCCGTGTCCCGTGTAAAGACGTACAGGTGTGGGATTGTGGCCTCACTTTGCTCCCCCGTGTCCCTGCAGGTCCTGTTCTGCCGCCTGACAGATGAGCAGAGAGAGGTGTACCAGACTTTCATCGACTCAAAGGAAGTGTACGGGATTCTGAATGGAGACATGCAGGTGCGAGGGGAAGCACGCCCCACTAACGCACAACACCCTATTAAATGCAGGTGCGAGGGGGAGCACGCCCCACTAAAGTACAACACCCTATTAAATGCAGGTGCGAGGGGGAGCACGCCCCACTAACGCACAACACCCTATTAAATGCAGGTGCGAGGGAGAGCACGCCCCACTAACGCACAACACCCTATTAAATGCAGGTGCGAGGGGGAGCACACCCCACTAAAATACAACACCCTATTAAATGCAGGTGCGAGGGGGAGCACGCCCCACTAACGCACAACACCCTATTAAATGCAGGTGCGAGGGGGAGCACGCCCCACTAACGCACAACACCCTATTAAATGCAGGTGCGAGGGGGAGCACGCCCCACTAACGCACAACACCCTATTAAATGCAGGTGCGAGGGGGAGCACGCCCCACTAACGCACAACACCCTATTAAATGCAGGTGCGAGGGGGAGCACGCCCCACTAAAGTACAACACCCTATTAAATGCAGGTGCGAGGGGGAGCACGCCCCACTAACGCACAACACCCTATTAAATGCAGGTGCGAGGGAGAGCACGCCCCACTAACGCACAACACCCTATTAAATGCAGGTGCGAGGGGGAGCACACCCCACTAAAATACAACACCCTATTAAATGCAGGTGCGAGGGGGAGCACGCCCCACTAACGCACAACACCCTATTAAATGCAGGTGCGAGGGGGAGCACGCCCCACTAACGCACAACACCCTATTAAATGCAGGTGCGAGGGGGAGCACGCCCCACTAACGCACAACACCCTATTAAATGCAGGTGCAAGGGGGAGCACGCCCCACTAACGAACAACACCCTATTAAATGCAGGTGCGAGGGGGAGCACGCCCCACTAACGCACAACACCCTATTAAATGCAAGTGCGAGGGGGAGTACGCCCCACTAACGCACAACACCCTATTAAATGCAGGTGCGAGGGGGAGCACGCCCCACTAACGCACAACACCCTATTAAATGCAGGTGCGAGGGGGAGCACGCCCCACTAACGCACAACACCCTATTAAATGCAGGTGCGAGGGGGAGCACGCCCCACTAACGCACAAAACCCTATTAAATGCAGGTGCGAGGGGGAGCACGCCCCACTAACGCACAACACCCTATTAAATGCAGGTGCGAGGGGGAGCACGCCCCACTAACGCACAACACCCTATTAAATGCAGGTGCGAGGGGGAGCACGCCCCACTAACGCACAACACCCTATTAAATGCAGGTGCGAGGGGGAGCACGCCCCACTAACGCACAACACCCTATTAAATGCAGGTGCGAGGGGGAGCACGCCCCACTAACGCACAACACCCTATTAAATGCAGGTGCGAGGGGGAGCACGCCCCACTAACGCACAGCACCCTATTAAATGCAGGTGCGAGGGGAAGCACGCCCCACTAACGCACAACACCCTATTAAATGCAGGTGCGAGGGGGAGCACGCCCCACTAACGCACAACACCCTATTAAATGCAGGTGCGAAGGGGAGCACGCCCCACTAACACACAACACCCTATTAAATGCAGGTGCGAGGGGGAGCACGCCCCACTAACGCACAACACCCTATTAAATGCAGGTGCGAGGGGGAGCACGCCCCACTAACGCACAACACCCTATTAAATGCAGGTGCGAGGGGGAGCACGCCCCACTAACGCACAACACCCTATTAAATGCAGGTGCGAGGGGGAGCACGCCCCACTAACGCACAACACCCTATTAAATGCAGGTGCGAGGGGGAGCACGCCCCACTAACGCACAACACCCTATTAAATGCAGGTGCGAGGGGGAGCACGCCCCACTAACGCACAACACCCTATTAAATGCAGGTGCGAGGGGGAGCACGCCCCACTAACGCACAACACCCTATTAAATGCAGGTGCGAGGGGGAGCACGCCCCACTAACGCACAGCACCCTATTAAATGCAGGTGCGAGGGGAAGCACGCCCCACTAACGCACAACACCCTATTAAATGCAGGTGCGAGGGGGAGCACGCCCCACTAACGCACAACACCCTATTAAATCCAGGTGCAAGGGGGAGCACGCCCCACTAACGAACAACACCCTATTAAATGCAGGTGCGAGGGGGAGCACGCCCCACTAACGCACAACACCCTATTAAATGCAAGTGCGAGGGGGAGCACGCCCCACTAACGCACAACACCCTATTAAATGCAGGTGCGAGGGGGAGCACGCCCCACTAACGCACAACACCCTATTAAATGCAGGTGCGAGGGGGAGCACGCCCCACTAACGCACAACACCCTATTAAATGCAGGTGCGAGGGGGAGCACGCCCCACTAACGCACAGCACCCTATTAAATGCAGGTGCGAGGGGAAGCACGCCCCACTAACGCACAGCACCCTATTAAATGCAGGTGCGAGGGGGAGCACGCACCACTAACGAACAACACCCTATTAAATGCAGGTGCGGGGGGGTGCACGCCCCACTAACGAACAACACCCTATTAAATGCAGGTGCGGGGGGGAGCACGCCCCACTAACGCACAGCACCCTATTAAATGCAGGTGCGAGGGGGAGCACGCCCCACTAACGCACAACACCCTATTAAATGCAGGTGCGGGGGGGAGCCCGCCCCACTAACGCACAGCACCCTATTAAATGCAGGTGCGAGGGGAAGCACGCCCCACTAACGCACAACACCCTATTAAATGCAGGTGCGAGGGGGAGCACGCCCCACTAACGCACAACACCCTATTAAATGCAGGTGCGAGGGGGAGCACGCCCCACTAACGCACAACACCCTATTAAATGCAGGTGCGAGGGGGAGCACGCCCCACTAACGCACAACACCCTATTAAATGCAGGTGCGAGGGGGAGCACGCCCCACTAACGCACAACACCCTATTAAATGCAGGTGCGAGGGGGAGCACGCCCCACTAACGCACAGCACCCTATTAAATGCAGGTGCGAGGGGAAGCACGCCCCACTAACGCACAGCACCCTATTAAATGCAGGTGCGAGGGGGAGCACGCACCACTAACGAACAACACCCTATTAAATGCAGGTGCGAGGGGGAGCACGCCCCACTAACGCACAACACCCTATTAAATGCAGGTGCGAGGGGAAGCACGCCCCACTAACGCACAGCACCCTATTAAATGCAGGTGCGAGGGGAAGCACGCCCCACTAACGCACAGCACCCTATTAAATGCAGGTGCGGGGGGGTGCACGCCCCACTAACGAACAACACCCTATTAAATGCAGGTGCGGGGGGGAGCACGCCCCACTAACGCACAGCACCCTATTAAATGCAGGTGCGAGGGGGAGCACGCCCCACTAACGCACAACACCCTATTAAATGCAGGTGCGGGGGGGAGCACGCCCCACTAACGCACAGCACCCTATTAAATGCAGGTGCGAGGGGAAGCACGCCCCACTAACGCACAGCACCCTATTAAATGCAGGTGCGAGGGGAAGCACGCCCCACTAACGCACAACACCCTATTAAATGCAGGTGCGAGGGGAAGCACGCCCCACTAACGCACAACACCCTATTAAATGCAGGTGCGAGGGGGAGCACGCCCCACTAACGCACAACACCCTATTAAATGCAGGTGCGAGGGGGAGCACGCCCCACTAACGAACAACACCCTATTAAATGCAGGTGCGAGGGGGAGCACGCCCCACTAACGCACAACACCCTATTAAATGCAGGTGCGAGGGGGAGCACGCCCCACTAACGCACAACACCCTATTAAATGCAGGTGCGAGGGGGGAGCACGCCCCACTAACGCACAACACCCTATTAAATGCAGGTGCGAGGGGGAGCACGCCCCACTAACGCACAACACCCTATTAAATGCAGGTGCGAGGGGGAGCACGCCCCACTAACGCACAACACCCTATTAAATGCAGGTGCGAGGGGGAGCACGCCCCACTAACGCACAACACCCTATTAAATGCAGGTGCGAGGGGGAGCACGCCCCACTAACGCACAACACCCTATTAAATGCAGGTGCGAGGGGGAGCACGCCCCACTAACGCACAACACCCTATTAAATGCAGGTGCGAGGGGAAGCACGCCCCACTAACGCACAGCACCCTATTAAATGCAGGTGCGAGGGGGAGCACGCACCACTAACGAACAACACCCTATTAAATGCAGGTGCGGGGGGGTGCACGCCCCACTAACGAACAACACCCTATTAAATGCAGGTGCGGGGGGGAGCACGCCCCACTAACGCACAGCACCCTATTAAATGCAGGTGCGAGGGGGAGCACGCCCCACTAACGCACAACACCCTATTAAATGCAGGTGCGGGGGGGAGCCCGCCCCACTAACGCACAGCACCCTATTAAATGCAGGTGCGAGGGGAAGCACGCCCCACTAACGCACAACACCCTATTAAATGCAGGTGCGAGGGGGAGCACGCCCCACTAACGCACAACACCCTATTAAATGCAGGTGCGAGGGGGAGCACGCCCCACTAACGCACAACACCCTATTAAATGCAGGTGCGAGGGGGAGCACGCCCCACTAACGCACAACACCCTATTAAATGCAGGTGCGAGGGGGAGCACGCCCCACTAACGCACAACACCCTATTAAATGCAGGTGCGAGGGGGAGCACGCCCCACTAACGCACAGCACCCTATTAAATGCAGGTGCGAGGGGAAGCACGCCCCACTAACGCACAGCACCCTATTAAATGCAGGTGCGAGGGGGAGCACGCACCACTAACGAACAACACCCTATTAAATGCAGGTGCGAGGGGGAGCACGCCCCACTAACGCACAACACCCTATTAAATGCAGGTGCGAGGGGAAGCACGCCCCACTAACGCACAGCACCCTATTAAATGCAGGTGCGAGGGGAAGCACGCCCCACTAACGCACAGCACCCTATTAAATGCAGGTGCGGGGGGGTGCACGCCCCACTAACGAACAACACCCTATTAAATGCAGGTGCGGGGGGGAGCACGCCCCACTAACGCACAGCACCCTATTAAATGCAGGTGCGAGGGGGAGCACGCCCCACTAACGCACAACACCCTATTAAATGCAGGTGCGGGGGGGAGCACGCCCCACTAACGCACAGCACCCTATTAAATGCAGGTGCGAGGGGAAGCACGCCCCACTAACGCACAGCACCCTATTAAATGCAGGTGCGAGGGGAAGCACGCCCCACTAACGCACAACACCCTATTAAATGCAGGTGCGAGGGGAAGCACGCCCCACTAACGCACAACACCCTATTAAATGCAGGTGCGAGTGGGAGCACGCCCCACTAACGCACAACACCCTATTAAATGCAGGTGCGAGGGGGAGCACGCCCCACTAACGAACAACACCCTATTAAATGCAGGTGCGAGGGGGAGCACGCCCCACTAACGCACAACACCCTATTAAATGCAGGTGCGAGGGGGAGCACGCCCCACTAACGCACAACACCCTATTAAATGCAGGTGCGAGGGGGGAGCACGCCCCACTAACGCACAACACCCTATTAAATGCAGGTGCGAGGGGGAGCACGCCCCACTAACGCACAACACCCTATTAAATGCAGGTGCGAGGGGGAGCACGCCCCACTAACGCACAACACCCTATTAAATGCAGGTGCGAGGGGGAGCACGCCCCACTAACGCACAACACCCTATTAAATGCAGGTGCGAGGGGGAGCACGCCCCACTAACGCACAACACCCTATTAAATGCAGGTGCGAGGGGGAGCACGCCCCACTAACGCACAACACCCTATTAAATGCAGGTGCGAGGGGGAGCACGCCCCACTAACGCACAACACCCTATTAAATGCAGGTGCGAGGGGGAGCACGCCCCACTAACGCACAACACCCTATTAAATGCAGGTGCGAGGGGGAGCACGCCCCACTAACGCACAACACCCTATTAAATGCAGGTGCGAGGGGGAGCACGCCCCACTAACGCACAGCACCCTATTAAATGCAGGTGCGAGGGGAAGCACGCCCCACTAACGCACAGCACCCTATTAAATGCAGGTGCGAGGGGGAGCACGCCCCACTAACGCACAACACCCTATTAAATGCAGGTGCGAGGGGGAGCACGCCCCACTAACGCACAGCACCCTATTAAATGCAGGTGCGAGGGGGAGCACGCCCCACTAACGCACAACACCCTATTAAATGCAGGTGCGAGGGGGAGCACGCCCCACTAACGCACAACACCCTATTAAATGCAGGTGCGAGGGGGAGCACGCCCCACTAACGCACAGCACCCTATTAAATGCAGGTGCGAGGGGGAGCACGCCCCACTAACGCACAGCACCCTATTAAATGCAGGTGCGAGGGGGAGCACGCCCCACTAACGCACAACACCCTATTAAATGCAGGTGCGAGGGGGAGCACGCCCCACTAACGCACAACACCCTATTAAATGCAGGTGCGAGGGGGAGCACGCCCCACTAACGCACAGCACCCTATTAAATGCAGGTGCGAGGGGGAGCACGCCCCACTAACGCACAGCACCCTATTAAATGCAGGTGCGAGGGGGAGCACGCCCCACTAACGCACAGCACCCTATTAAATGCAGGTGCGAGGGGGAGCACGCCCCACTAACGCACAACACCCTATTAAATGCAGGTGCGAGGGGGAGCACGCCCCACTAACGCACAACACCCTATTAAATGCAGGTGCGAGGGGGAGCACGCCCCACTAACGCACAACACCCTATTAAATGCAGGTGCGAGGGGGAGCACGCCCCACTAACGCACAACACCCTATTAAATGCAGGTGCGAGGGGGAGCACGCCCCACTAACGCACAACACCCTATTAAATGCAGGTGCGAGGGGGAGCACGCCCCACTAACGCACAGCACCCTATTAAATGCAGGTGCGAGGGGGAGCACACCCCACTCTAGCACAACACCCTATTAAATGCAGGTGCGAGGGGGAGCACGCCCCACTAACGCACAACACCCTATTAAATGCAGGTGCGAGGGGGAGCACGCCCCACTAACGCACAACACCCTATTAAATGCAGGTGCGAGGGGGAGCACGCCCCACTAACGCACAACACCCTATTAAATGCAGGTGCGAGGGGGAGCACGCCCCACTAACGCACAACACCCTATTAAATGCAGGTGCGAGGGGGAGCACGCCCCACTAACGCACAGCACCCTATTAAATGCAGGTGCGAGGGGGAGCACGCCCCACTAACGCACAGCACCCTATTAAATGCAGGTGCGAGGGGGAGCACGCCCCACTAACGCACAGCACCCTATTAAATGCAGGTGCGAGGGGGAGCACGCCCCACTAACGCACAACACCCTATTAAATGCAGGTGCGAGGGGGAGCACGCCCCACTAACGCACAGCACCCTATTAAATGCAGGTGCGAGGGGGAGCACGCCCCACTAACGCACAGCACCCTATTAAATGCAGGTGCGAGGGGGAGCACGCCCCACTAACGCACAACACCCTATTAAATGCAGGTGCGAGGTGGAGCACGCCCCACTCTAGCACAACACCCTATTAAATGCAGGTGCGAGGGGGAGCACGCCCCACTAACGCACAACACCCTATTAAATGCAGGTGCGAGGGGGAGCACGCCCCACTCTAGCACAACACCCTATTAAATGCAGGTGCGAGGGGGAGCACGCCCCACTAACGCACAACACCCTATTAAATGCAGGTGCGAGGGGGAGCACGCCCCACTAACGCACAGCACCCTATTAAATGCAGGTGCGAGGGGGAGCACGCCCCACTAACGCACAGCACCCTATTAAATGCAGGTGCGAGGGGGAGCACGCCCCACTAACGCACAACACCCTATTAAATGCAGGTGCGAGGGGGAGCACGCCCCACTAACGCACAACACCCTATTAAATGCAGGTGCGAGGGGGAGCACGCCCCACTAACGAACAACACCCTATTAAATGCAGGTGCGAGGGGGAGCACGCCCCACTAACGCACAACACCCTATTAAATGCAGGTGCGAGGGGGAGCACGCCCCACTAACGCACAGCACCCTATTAAATGCAGGTGCGAGGGGGAGCACGCCCCACTAACGCACAGCACCCTATTAAATGCAGGTGCGAGGGGGAGCACGCCCCACTAACGCACAACACCCTATTAAATGCAGGTGCGAGGGGGAGCACGCCCCACTAACGCACAGCACCCTATTAAATGCAGGTGCGAGGGGGAGCACGCCCCACTAACGCACAACACCCTATTAAATGCAGGTGCGAGGGGGAGCACGCCCCACTAACGCACAGCACCCTATTAAATGCAGGTGCGAGGGGGAGCACGCCCCACTAACGCACAACACCCTATTAAATGCAGGTGCGAGGGGGAGCACGCCCCACTAACGCACAGCACCCTATTAAATGCAGGTGCGAGGGGGAGCACGCCCCACTAACGCACAACACCCTATTAAATGCAGGTGCGAGGGGAGCACGCCCCACTAACGCACAGCACCCTATTAAATGCAGGTGCGAGGGGGAGCACGCCCCACTAACGCACAACACCCTATTAAATGCAGGTGCGAGGGGGAGCACACCCCACTAACGCACAGCACCCTATTAAATGCAGGTGCGAGGGGGAGCACGCCCCACTAACGCACAACACCCTATTAAATGCAGGTGCGAGGGGGAGCACGCCCCACTAACGCACAGCACCCTATTAAATGCAGGTGCGAGGGGGAGCACGCCCCACTAACGCACAACACCCTATTAAATGCAGGTGCGAGGGGGAGCACGCCCCACTAACGCACAGCACCCTATTAAATGCAGGTGCGAGGGGGAGCACGCCCCACTAACGCACAACACCCTATTAAATGCAGGTGCGAGGGGGAGCACGCCCCACTAACGCACAGCACCCTATTAAATGCAGGTGCGAGGGGGAGCACGCCCCACTAACGCACAACACCCTATTAAATGCAGGTGCGAGGGGGAGCACGCCCCACTAACGCACAGCACCCTATTAAATGCAGGTGCGAGGGGGAGCACGCCCCACTAACGCACAACACCCTATTAAATGCAGGTGCGAGGGGGAGCACGCCCCACTAACGCACAACACCCTATTAAATGCAGGTGCGAGGGGGAGCACGCCCCACTAACGCACAGCACCCTATTAAATGCAGGTGCGAGGGGGAGCACGCCCCACTAACGCACAGCACCCTATTAAATGCAGGTGCGAGGGGGAGCACGCCCCACTAACGCACAACGGTGAATGCAGCCCCCTGGAAGAATACACGGGACAGGACAGGGACATCTCTCTCCCCCCGTACCCCCTTCTCTCCTCCGTCCCACACCGTATCTCCTTCTCTCCCCCGTCCCACACCGTATCTCCTCTCCCCCGTCCCACCCCGTATCTCCTTCTCTCCCCCGTCCCACCCCGTATCTCCTTCTCTCCCCCGTCCCACCCTGTATCTCCTCTCCCACGTCCCACCCCGTATCTCCTTCTCTCCCCCGTCCCACCCCGTATCTCCTTCTCTCCTCCGTCCCACACCGTATCTCCTTCTCTCCCCCGTCCCACCCCGTATCTCCTTCTCTCCCCCGTCCCACCCCGTATCTCCTCTCCCCCGTCCCACCCCGTATCTCCTTCTCTCCCCCGTCCCACCCTGTATCTCCTCTCCCACGTCCCACCCCGTATCTCCTTCTCTCCCCCGTCGACACCCCGTATCGCCTCTCCCCCGTCCCACCCCGTATCTCCTTCTCTCCCCCGTCCCACCCCGTATCTCCTTCTCTCCACCGTCCCACCCCGTATCTCCTTCTCTCCCCCGTCCCACCCCGTATCTCCTTCTCTCCCCCGTCCCGCCCCGTATCTCCTTCTCTCCTCCGTCCCACACCGTATCTCCTCTCCCCCGTCCCACCCCGTATCTCCTTCTCTCCCCCGTCCCACCCCGTACCCCCTTCTCTCCACCGTCCCACACCGTATCTCCTTCTCTCCCCCGTCCCACCCCGTATCTCCTTCTCTCCTCCGTCCCACCCCGTATCTCCTTCTCTCCCCCGTCCCACCCCGTATCTCCTTCTCTCCCCCGTCCCACCCCGTATCTCCTTCTCTCCTCCGTCCCACCCCGTATCTCCTTCTCTCCCCCGTCCCACCCCGTATCTCCTCTCCCCCGTCCCACCCCGTATCTCCTTCTCTCCCCCGTCCCACCCCGTATCTCCTTCTCTCCCCCGTCCCACCCCGTATCTCCTTCTCTCCTCCGTCCCACCCCATATCGCCTCTCCCCCGTCCCACCCCGTATCTCCTTCTCTCCCCCGTCCCACCCCGTATCTCCTTCTCTCCCCCGTCCCACCCCGTATCTCCTTCTCTCCCCCGTCCCACCCCGTATCTCCTCTCCCCCGTCCCACCCCGTATCTCCTCTCCCTCGTCCCACCCCGTATCTCCTTCTCTCCCCCGTCCCACCCCGTATCTCCTTCTCTCCCCCGTCCCACACCGTACCCCCTTCTCTCCTCCGTCCCACACCGTACCCCCTTCTCTCCCCCGTCCCACCCCGTATCTCCTCTCCCCCGTCCCACCCCGTATCTCCTCTCCCTCGTCCCACCCCGTATCTCCTTCTCTCCCCCGTCCCACCCCGTATCTCCTTCTCTCCCCCGTCCCACCCCGTATCGCCTCTCCCCTGTCCCACCCCGTACCTTCTCTCCCCCGTCCCACCCCGTATCTCCTTCTCTCCGCCATCCCACCCCGTATCTCCTTCTCTCCCCCGTCCCACCCCGTATCTCCTTCTCTCCCCCGTCCCACCCCATATCTCCTCTCCCCCGTCCCACCCCGTATCTCCTCTCCCTCGTCCCACCCCGTATCTCCTTCTCTCCCCGTCCCACCCCGTATCTCCTTCTCTCCCCCGTCCCACACCGTACCCCCTTCTCTCCTCCGTCCCACACCGTACCCCCTTCTCTCCCCCGTCCCACCCCGTATCTCCTCTCCCCCGTCCCACCCCGTACCTTCTCTCCTCGTCCCACCCCGTATCTCCTTCTCTCCCCCGTCCCACCCCGTATCTCCTTCTCTCCCCCGTCCCACCCCGTATCGCCTCTCCCCCCGTCCCACCCCGTATCTCCTTCTCTCCCCCGTCCCACCCCGTATCTCCTCTCCCCCGTCCCACCCCGTACCTTCTCTCCCCCGTCCCACCCCGTATCTCCTTCTCTCCCCCGTCCCACCCCGTATCTCCTTCTCTCCCCCGTCCCACCCCGTATCTCCTTCTCTCCCCCGTCCCACCCCGTATCTCCTTCTCTCCCCCGTCCCACCCCGTATCTCTCCTTCTCTCCCCCGTCCCACCCCGTATCTCCTTCTCTCCCCGTCCCACCCGTATCTCCTTCTCTCCCCGTCCCACCCCGTATCTCCTCTCCTCCGTCCCACACCGTACCCCCTTCTCTCCTCCGTCCCACCCCGTATCTCCTTCTCTCCTCCGTCCCACACCGTACCCCCTTCTCTCCTCCGTCCCACCCCGTATCTCCCTCTCCCCCGTCCACCCCGTACCTCCTTCTCTCCCCCGTCTCACCCCGTACCCCCTTCTCTCCCCCGTCCCACATCGTATCTCCTTCTCTCCCCCGTCCCACACCGTATCTCCTTCTCTCCCCGTCCCACACCGTATCTCTTCTCTCCCCCGTCCCACACCGTATCTCCTTCTCTCCCCCTTCCCACCCCGTATCGCCTCTCCCCCGTCCCACCCCGTATCTCCTTCTCTCCCCCGTCCCACCCCGTATCTCCTTCTCTCCTCCGTCCCACACCGTACCCCCTTCTCTCCTCCGTCCCACCCCGTATCTCCTTCTCTCCCCCGTCCCACACGTACCCCCTTCTCTCCCCCGTCCCACCCCGTATCTCCTTCTCTCCCCCGTCCCGCCCCGTATCTCCTTCTCTCCCCCGTCCCACACCGTACCCCCTTCTCTCCTCCGTCCCACCCCGTATCTCCTTCTCTCCCCGGTCCCACACCGTACCCTCTTCTCTCCCCCGTCCCACCCCGTATCCCCTTCTCTCCCCCGTCCCACCCCGTATCTCCTTCTCTCCCCCGTCCCACCCCGTATCTCCTTCTCTCCCCCGTCCCACCCCGTATCTCCTTCTCTCCCCCGTCCCACCCTGTATCTCCTTCTCTCCCCCGTCCCACCCCGTATCTCCTTCTCTCCCCCGTCCCACACCGTACCCCCTTCTCTCCCCCGTACCCTCTTTTCTCCCCCGTCCCACCTCATAACCCCTTTCCCCCCTCCGTACCCCCCATCCCCTCTTTCTTCCCTGCCCCCCATACCTTGTGTCTCACCCCCCCCTCTAAACTCCCTGATCCCCCCCATGCCCCCCGGCTCAGCCTGAATGTGCTTTGCAGGTGTTCTCCGGTCTCATCTCGCTCAGGAAGATCTGTAACCATCCAGACCTGTTTTCGGGGGGTCCCAAGATCCTGAAGGGGACCCAGGAGGAGGACCTAGAAGAGGGGGAGAAGTTTGGGTTCTGGAAGCGCTCGGGGAAAATGATTGTGGTGGAATCGCTGCTGAAGATCTGGCTCCGGCAAGGACACCGCGTGCTGCTCTTCTCCAGTCCCGGCAGGTCAGACCCGGGGGGGGGGGGGGGGGGAGGGGAGGGGGGGTCAGAACATGGGGGGGGGAGGGGGGGTCAGAACCTGGGGGGGGGGAGGGGAGGGAGTCAGGGACACCGCGTGCTGCTCTTCTCCCAGTCCCGGTAGGTCAGACCGGGGGGGGGGGAGGGGAGGGGGGGGTCAGAACATGGGGGGGGGGAGAGGGGGGGGTCAGAACCTGGGGGGGGGGGAGGGGAGGGAGTCAGGGACACCGCGTGCTGCTCTTCTCCCAGTCCCGGCAGGTCAGACCCGGGGGGGGAGGGGAGGGGGGGTCAGAACATGGGGGGGGGGAGAGGGGGGGGTCAGAACCTGGGGGGGGGGAGGGGAGGGAGTCAGGGACACCGCGTGCTGCTCTTCTCCCAGTCCCGGCAGGTCAGACCCGGGGGGGTCAGAACCTGGGGGGGGGGGGAGAGTCAGGGACACCGCGCGCTGTTCTTCTAGGTAACATGTATACATCTCTCACCTCCTCAGATGTTACTCATCCTAGAGGCGTTCCTAAGAAGTCGGGGTTATTCCTACCTTAAAATGGACGGAACCACAACTATCGCTTCCCGTCAGCCCCTCGTCAACAAGTATAATGAGGTACAGTAAAGGATACGCACTGCAGTGATAGACACACACACACACACACACGTGAGATAGATAGATAGATATATAGATACACTACAACATGACAAACTGCCTGCACCAGACTAAGCAAATAATGAGTACTTCAATTAGTAATATAATAACCACTAACGGTGCTAGGGACTAGAAGTAATATAACAATGAAAACAAAAAGAAAAGCGTCCCAACTCAGCACTCACGTATACTCACAACAAATATCAAAGGAAATTATGATTTATTTAACAGCACCACGATGTTAAATCCACTCGCCCGGAACCTTTTGACACCTCTAGCCATAAAACACATCCACACCGGGGGAAGGACCAGCACAGATAACATTCCAATAGACACTGTTTATAGTATAGCTTTTGCTTGCTTCATTCATTGTAACATCGCCAGAAGAAGAGATCAGTGTATCTCGAAAGCTCGCACAAATAAATGCATTTCGTTAGCCACAGAACGGTATCATCTATTTATTTTTTGATTATTGAAGCTCGGCTAACACGGTACTGATACCTCTACATACATACATACATACATACATACATACATACATACATACATACACAAATCACCAAAAAATCTACTCGCCACCTAGTACCACACGTGTGCTGCTTGGGCCAATAGGAGCTCGCCACGATGTTAAATCCACTCGCCCGGGGCGTGCAGATGTATAGGTTTGTCGAATACACTGTATATGTATATGCAGTGTTCGACAAACCTATACATTTGCACGCCCCGGGCGAGTGGATTTAACATCGTGGCGAGCTCCTATTGGCCCAAGCAGCACACGTGTGGTACTAGGTGGCGAGTAGATTTTTTGGTGATTTGTCGACTAGTGTGTGTGTGTGTGTGTGTGTGTGTGTGTGTGTGTGTGTGTTATATATCTATCTCTATCTATCTATATCTATCTAACAAACACACACACACACTGCGGTGATATATATATATATATATATATATATATTTAGTTGGACCTACGTCTTTTTTCAACCTCATCTACTATGTAACTATATATATACACACACACACTGCGGTGATATATATACACACACACACACTGCGGTGATATATATATATACACACACACACACACTGCGGTGATATATATATACACACACACACACACACTGCGGTGATATATATATATATATATATAGTGTTCGACAAACCTATACATTTGCTCGCCCCGGGCGAGTGGATTTAACCCCCGGGCGAGTAAATATTGGCCCAAGCAGCACACGTTTGGTACTAGGTGGCGAGTAGATTTTTTTGTGTGGCGAGTAGATTTTTTGGTGATTTGTCAACCACTGTTTATATATATATATACACACACACACACACACACACACACACACACACACACACACACACACACACACACACACACACACTGCGGATATATATATATATATATATATATATATATATATATGTGTATATATATATAATACACACACGCACACACTATAGTGTGTTATGACACTGTGATGCCAATCCAGCTGTTTGTGTGTTATCAACTGTGGTTGACATGCAACGGTACTTTGGGTACAGAGTACTACTACTTTTTTTTATTTACACACCCACAGTACCACTACTTCTAAAATACGTGGCTGATGTCACACTTGTCGCATTGTGTTAGCCTGACTGTGTGTGTGTGATGCCACACTGTGTTGTCATGTTGTGCGACTGTCAGTTCGGTTGTTTGTGATGTCACACTAGGTTGTCAGCCTGGCCGTGTGTGTGTTGGGTGTGTGATGTCACACTTGTCATGTAGTGGTGTTATCAGCCTAGCTGTGTGTGTCATGTCACGTTTCATGACACCATACTGTGTTATTGTTGTGTTATCAGCCCGGCTGTGTGTGTGATGTCACGTTGCCGCACTGTGTTGTTGTTGTGTTATCAGCCCGGCTGTGTGTGTGATGTCACGTTGCCGCACTGTGTTGTTGTTGTGTTATCGGCCCAGCTGTGTGTGTGATGTCACGTTGCCGCACTGTGTTGTTGTTGTGTTATCGGCCCGGCTGTGTGTGTGATGTCACGTTGCCGCACTGTGTTGTTGTTGTGTTATCGGCCCGGCTGTGTGTGATGTCATGTTGCCGCACTGTGTTGTTGTTGTGTTATCAGCCCGGCTGTGTGTGTGATGTCACGTTGTCGCACTGTGTTGTTGTTGTGTTATCGGCACGGCTGTGTGTGTGATGTCACGTTGCCGCACTGTGTTGTTGTTGTGTTATCGGCCTGGCTGTGTGTGTGATGTCATGTTGCCGCACTGTGTTGTTGTTGTGTTATCGGCCCGGCTGTGTGTGTGATGTCACGTTGCCGCACTGTGTTGTTGTTGTGTTATCGGCCCGGCTGTGTGTGTGATGTCATGTTGCCGCACTGTGTTGTTGTGTTATCGGCCCGGCTGTGTGTGTGATGTCACGTTGCCGCACTGTGTTGTTGTTGTGTTATCGGCCCGGCTGTGTGTGTGATGTCACGTTGCCGCACTGTGTTGTTGTTGTGTTATCGGCCCGGCTGTGTGTGTGATGTCACGTTGTTGTTGTGTTATCGGCCCGGCTGTGTGTGATGTCACGTTGCCGCACTGTGTTGTTGTTGTGTTATCGGCCCGGCTGTGTGTGTGATGTCACGTTGTTGTTGTGTTATCAGCCCGGCTGTGTGTGTGATGTCACGTTGTCGCACTGTGTTGTTGTTGTGTTATCGGCCCGGCTGTGTGTGTGATGTCACGTTGCCGCACTGTGTTGTTGTTGTGTTATCGGCCCGGCTGTGTGTGTGATGTCACGTTGCCGCACTGTGTTGTTGTTGTGTTATCAGCCCGGCTGTGTGTGTGATGTCACGTTGCAGCACTGTGTTGTTGTTGTGTTATCGGCCCGGCTGTGTGTGTGATGTCACGTTGCCGCACTGTGTTGTTGTTGTGTTATCGGCCCGGCTGTGTGTGTGATGTCACGTTGCCGCACTGTGTTGTTGTTGTGTTATCGGCCCGGCTGTGTGTGATGTCATGTTGCCGCACTGTGTTGTTGTTGTGTTATCAGCCCGGCTGTGTGTGTGATGTCACGTTGTCACACTGTGTTGTTGTTGTGTTATCGGCACGGCTGTGTGTGTGATGTCACGTTGCCGCACTGTGTTGTTGTTGTGTTATCGGCCCGGCTGTGTGTGATGTCATGTTGTCGCACTGTGTTGTTGTTGTGTTATCGGCACGGCTGTGTGTGTGATGTCACGTTGCCGCACTGTGTTGTTGTTGTGTTATCGGCCCGGCTGTGTGTGTGATGTCATGTTGCCGCACTGTATTGTTGTTGTGTTATCGGCCCGGCTGTGTGTGATGTCACGTTGCCGCAGTGTGTTGTTGTTGTGTTATCGGCCCGGCTGTGTGTGTGATGTCACGTTGTTGTTGTGTTATCGGCCCGGCTGTGTGTGTGATGTCATGTTGCCGCACTGTGTTGTTGTTGTGTTATCGGCCCGGCTGTGTGTGTGATGTCACGTTGCCGCACTGTGTTGTTGTTGTGTTATCGGCCCGGCTGTGTGTGTGATGTCACGTTGCCACACTGTGTTGTTGTTCTGTTATCGGCCCGGCTGTGTGTGTGATGTCACGTTGCCGCACTGTGTTGTTGTTGTGTTATCGGCCCGGCTGTGTGTGATGTCACGTTGCCGCAGTGTGTTGTTGTTGTGTTATCGGCCCGGCTGTGTGTGTGATGTCACGTTGTTGTTGTGTTATCGGCCCGGCTGTGTGTGTGATGTCACGTTGCCGCACTGTGTTGTTGTTGTGTTATCGGCCCGGCTGTGTGTGTGATGTCACGTTGCCGCACTGTGTTGTTGTTGTGTTATCGGCCCGGCTGTGTGTGTTTCAGGACCCCTCGCTCTTTGTCTTCCTTCTCACCACCAGAGTGGGGGGTCTGGGTGTGAACCTGACTGGAGCCAACAGAGTCATCATCTTCGACCCCGACTGGAATCCCAGCACCGACACACAGGTGAGGGGCCGCAGTGTCTGTGGGAGGGGGCCGCAGTGTCTGTGGGAGGGGGCCGCAGTGTCTGTGGGAGGGGGCCGCAGTGTCTGTGGGAGGGGGCCGCAGTGTCTGTGGGAGGGGGCCGCAGTGTCTGTGGGAGGGGGCCGCAGTGTCTGTGGGAGGGGGCCGCAGTGTCTGTGGGAGGGGGCCGCAGTGTCTGTGGGAGGGGGCCGCAGTTTCTGGCAGAGGGCGGGCGGGGCCGCGGTGTCACTAGTAGTAAGCGGGAAGCCAGTCATTGTCGCGGTTTTGCTTGGTTTGTTACACTGTCGCTGTTTTGCTTGGTTTGTTACGCTGTCGCTGTTTTGCTTGGTTTGTTACGCTGTCACTGTTTTGCTTGGTTTGTTACGCTGTCGCTGTTTTGCTTGGTTTGTTACGCTGTCGCTGTTTTGCTTTGTTTGTTACGGTGTCGCGGTTTTGCTTGGTTTGTTACGCTGTCGCTGTTTTGCTTGGTTTGTTACGCTGTCGCTGTTTTGCTTGGTTTGTTACGCTGTCGCTGTTTTGCTTGGTTTGTTACACTGTCGGTGTTTTGCTTGGTTTGTTACACTGTCGCTGTTTTGCTTGGTTTGTTACACTGTCGGTGTTTTGCTTGGTTTGTTACGCTGTCGCTGTTTTGCTTGGTTTGTTACGCTGTCGCTGTTTTGCTTGGTTTGTTACGCTGTCGCTGTTTTGCTTGGTTTGTTACGCTGTCGCTGTTTTGCTTGGTTTGTTACGCTGTCGCTGTTTTGCTTGGTTTGTTACGCTGTCGCTGTTTTGCTTGGTTTGTTACGCTGTCGCTGTTTTGCTTGGTTTGTTACGCTGTCGCTGTTTTGCTTGGTTTGTTACGCTGTCGCTGTTTTGCTTGGTTTGTTACGCTGTCGCTGTTTTGCTTTGTTTGTTACGGTGTCGCTGCTTTGCTTGGTTTGTTACGGTGTCGCTGTTTTGCTTTGTTTGTTACGCTGTCGCTGTTTTGCTTGGTTTGTTACGCTGTCGCTGTTTTGCTTGGTTTGTTACGCTGTCGCTGTTTTGTTTGGTTTGTTACGCTGTCGCTGTTTTGCTTGGTTTGTTACGCTGTCGCTGTTTTGCTTGGTTTGTTACGCTGTCGCTGTTTTGCTTGGTTTGTTACGCTGTCGCTGTTTTGCTTGGTTTGTTACGCTGTCGCTGTTTTGCTTTGTTTGTTACGGTGTCGCTGCTTTGCTTGGTTTGTTACGGTGTCGCTGTTTTGCTTTGTTTGTTACGCTGTCGCTGTTTTGCTTGGTTTGTTACGCTGTCGCTGTTTTGCTTGGTTTGTTACGCTGTCGCTGTTTTGTTTGGTTTGTTACGCTGTCGCTGTTTTGCTTGGTTTGTTACGCTGTCGCTGTTTTGTTTGGTTTGTTACGCTGTCGCTGTTTTGCTTGGTTTGTTACGCTGTCGCTGTTTTGCTTGGTTTGTTACGCTGTCGCTGTTTTGTTTGGTTTGTTACGTTGTCGCTGTTTTGTTTGGTTTGTTACGTTGTCGCTCTTTTGTTTGGTTTGTTACGCTGTCGCTGTTTTGCTTGTTTTGTTACGCTGTCACTGTGATGTAACATTGTGCGATCACGCTTTTGATTGGGCTTATGTGTTAGGTGGTTTGGTGCTGTTGCAGTGTGTTGCATTGTGATGTGTCACTGCATTGTGTGACATTGTCGTATTGTAGGCGCGGGAGAGAGCCTGGAGGATTGGACAGACGAAGCAGGTGACGGTGTACAGGCTGCTCACTGCCGGGACCATCGAGGAGAAGATATATCACAGGTACGATAACAAAGGGACAATCTGAGGAGGGGGGAGGGGATATATCACAGGTACGGTGATAAAGTGACAATCTGAGGCAGGGAGAGGGGATATATCACAGGTACGGTAACAAAGGGACAATCTGAGGAGGGGGAGGGGATATATCACAGGTACGGTGACAAAGTGACAATCTGAGGCAGGGAGAGGGGATATATCACAGGTACGGTGACAAAGTGACAATCTGAGGAGGGGGGAGGGGATATATCACAGGTACGGTGACAAAGTGACAATCTGAGGCAGGGAGAGGGGATATATCACAGGTACGGTGACAAAGGGACAATCTGAGGAAGGGAGAGGGGATATATCACAGGTACGGTGACAAAGTGACAATCTGAGGAGGGGGGAGGGGATATATCACAGGTACGGTGACAAAGGGACAATCTGAGGAAGGGAGAAGAGGGGAGGGGATATATCACAGGTACGGTGACAAAGTGACAATCTGAGGAGGGGGAGGGGATATATCACAGGTACGATAACAAAGGGACAATCTGAGGAGAGGGGAGGGGATATATCACAGGTACGGTGACAAAGTGACAATCTGAGGAGGGGGGAGGGGATATATCACAGGTACGGTGACAAAGTGACAATCTGAGGAGGGGGAGGGGAGAGGGGAGGGGATATATCACAGGTACAATAACAAAGGGACAATCTGAGGAGGGGGAGGGGATATATCACAGGTACGGTGACAAAGTGACAATCTGAGGATACAGACATAGAATATGGGGAGGGCAGAGGAGGAGTAGGAGGAGGAGAGGGTCTGTAGTGCCCCCAAAATGTTCTAACATCCACACTATTGGGCAACGTCCATAGTGCAGGAGACGGTGCGAGCTACGTAGCTCGCGGCGAAACAAATCCAAGGACTACAATGTATTAGTGCACAGTGTGTGAGCGCGTGTGCTGCGGGGAGACCGGCGCTTCACAATACAAACCCCAGGACTACAATCTATTAGTGCACAGTGTGCGAGCGCGTGCGCTGCGGGGAGACCGGCGCTTCACTATACAAACCCCAGGACTACAATGTATTAGTGCACAGTGTGCGAGCGCGTGCGCTGCGGGGAGACCGGCGCTTCACAATACAAACCCCCGGACTACAATGTATTAGTGCACAGTGTGTGTGCGCGTGCGCTGCGGGGAGACCGGCGCTTCACAATACAAACCCCAGGACTACAATGTATTAGTGCACAGTGTGTGAGCGCGTGCGCTGCGGGGAGACCGGCGCTTCACAATACAAACCCCAGGACTACAGTGTATTAGTGCACAGTGTGCGAGCGCGTGCGCTGCGGGGAGACCGGCGCTTCACAATACAAACCCCAGGACTACAATGTATTAGTGCACAGTGTGCGTGCGCGTGCTCTGCGGGGAGACCGGCGCTTCACAATACAAACCCCCGGACTACAGTGTATTAGTGCACAGTGTGCGAGCGCGTGCGCTGCGGGGAGACCGGCGCTTCACAATACAAACCCCAGGACTACAATGTATTAGTGCACAGTGTGCGAGCGCTGCGGGGAGACCGGCGCTTCACAATACAAACCCCAGGACTACAATGTATTAGTGCACAGTGTGCGAGCGCGTGTGCTGCGGGGAGACCGGCGCTTCACAATACAAACCCCAGGACTACAATGTATTAGTGCACAGTGTGCGAGCGCGTGCGCTGCGGGGAGACCGGCGCTTCACAATACAAACCCCAGGACTACAATGTATTAGTGCACAGTGTGCGAGCGCTGCGGGGAGACCGGCACTTCACAATACAAACCCCAGGACTACAATGTATTAGTGCACAGTGTGCGAGCGCGTGTGCTGCGGGGAGACCGGCGCTTCACAATACAAACCCCAGGACTACAATGTATTAGTGCACAGTGTGCGTGCGCGTGCGCTGCGGGGAGACCGGCGCTTCACAATACAAACCCCAGAACTACAATGTATTAGTGCACAGTGTGCGAGCGCGTGCGCTGCGGGGAGACCGGCGCTTCACAATACAAACCCCAGGACTACAGTGTATTAGTGCACAGTGTGCGAGCGCGTGCGCTGCGGGGAGACCAGCGCTTCACAATACAAACCCCAGGACTACAATGTATTAGTGCACAGTGTGTGTGCGCGTGCGCTGCGGGGAGACCGGCGCTTCACAATACAAACCCCAGGACTACAATGTATTAGTGCACAGTGTGTGAGCGCGTGCGCTGCGGGGAGACCGGCGCTTCACAATACAAACCCCAGGACTACAGTGTATTAGTGCACAGTGTGCGAGCGCGTGCGCTGCGGGGAGACCAGCGCTTCACAATACAAACCCCAGGACTACAATGTATTAGTGCACAGTGTGCGTGCGCGTGCGCTGCGGGGAGACCGGCGCTTCGCTATACAAACCCCCGGACTACAATGTATTAGTGCACAGTGTGCGAGCGCGTGCGCTGCGGGGAGACCGGCGCTTCACAATACAAACCCCAGGACTACAGTGTATTAGTGCACAGTGTGCGAGCGCGTGCGCTGCGGGGAGACCGGCGCTTCACTATACAAACCCCAGGACTACAATGTATTAGTGCACAGTGTGCGTGCGCTGCGGGGAGACCGGCGCTTCACAATACAAACCCCAGGACTACAATGTATTAGTGCATAGTGTGTGAGCGCGTGCGCTGCGGGGAGACCGGCGCTTCACAATACAAACCCCAGGACTACAATGTATTAGTGCACAGTGTGCGAGCGCTGCGGGGAGACCGGCGCTTCACAATACAAACCCCAGGACTACAATGTATTAGTGCACAGTGTGCGTGTGCTGCGGGGAGACCGGCGCTTCACAATACAAACCCCAGGACTACAATGTATTAGTGCACAGTGTGTGAGCGCGTGCGCTGCGGGGAGACCGGCGCTTCACAATACAAACCCCAGGACTACAATGTATTAGTGCACAGTGTGCGTGTGCTGCGGGGAGACCGGCGCTTCACAATACAAACCCCAGGACTACAATGTATTAGTGCACAGTGTGCGAGCGCTGCGGGGAGACCGGCGCTTCACAATACAAACCCCAGGACTACAATGTATTAGTGCACAGTGTGCGAGCGCGTGCGCTGCGGGGAGACCGGCGCTTCACAATACAAACCCCAGGACTACAGTGTATTAGTGCACAGTGTGCGAGCGCGTGCGCTGCGGGGAGACCGGCGCTTCACAATACAAACCCCAGGACTACAATGTATTAGTGCACAGTGTGCGAGCGCTGCGGGGAGACCGGCGCTTCACAATACAAACCCCAGGACTACAATGTATTAGTGCACAGTGTGCGAGCGCGTGCGCTGCGGGGAGACCGGCGCTTCACAATACAAACCCCAGGACTACAATGTATTAGTGCACAGTGTGCGAGCGCTGCGGGGAGACCGGCGCTTCACAATACAAACCCCAGGACTACAATGTATTAGTGCACAGTGTGCGAGCGCGTGCGCTGCGGGGAGACCAGCGCTTCACAATACAAACCCCAGGACTACAATGTATTAGTGCACAGTGTGTGAGCGCGTGCGCTGCGGGGAGACCGGCGCTTCACAATACAAACCCCCGGACTACAATGTATTAGTGCACAGTGTGCGAGCGCGTGCGCTGCGGGGAGACCGGCGCTTCACAATACAAACCCCAGGACTACAATGTATTAGTGCACAGTGTGTGAGCGCTGCGGGGAGACCGGCGCTTCACAATACAAACCCCAGGACTACAATGTATTAGTGCACAGTGTGCGAGCGCGAGCGCTGCGGGGAGACCGGCGCTTCACAATACAAACCCCAGGACTACAATGTATTAGTGCACAGTGTGCGTGCGCTGCGGGGAGACCGGCGCTTCACAATACAAACCCCAGGACTACAATGTATTAGTGCACAGTGTGCGTGCGCTGCGGGGAGACCGGCGCTTCACAATACAAACCCCAGGACTACAATGTATTAGTGCACAGTGTGCGTGCGCTGCGGGGAGACCGGCGCTTCACAATACAAACCCCAGGACTACAATGTATTAGTGCACAGTGTGCGAGCGCGAGCGCTGCGGGGAGACCGGCGCTTCACAATACAATCCCCAGGACTACAATGTATTAGTGCACAGTGTGCGAGCGCTGCGGGGAGACCGGCGCTTCACAATACAAACCCCAGGACTACAACGTATTAGTGCACAGTGTGCGAGCGCGAGCGCTGCGGGGAGACCGGCGCTTCACAATACAATCCCCAGGACTACAATGTATTAGTGCACAGTGTGCGAGCGCGTGCGCTGCGGGGAGACCGGCGCTTCACAATACAAACCCCAGGACTACAATGTATTAGTGCACAGTGTGCGAGCGCGTGCGCTGCGGGGAGACCGGCGCTTCACAATACAAACCCCAGGACTACAATGTATTAGTGCACAGTGTGCGAGCGCGTGCGCTGCGGGGAGACCGGCGCTTCACAATACAAACCCCAGGACTACAATGTATTAGTGCACAGTGTGCGAGCGCGTGCGCTGCGGGGAGACCGGCGCTTCACAATACAAACCCCAGGACTACAATGTATTAGTGCACAGTGTGCGAGCGCGTGCGCTGCGGGGAGACCGGCGCTTCACAATACAAACCCCAGGACTACAATGTATTAGTGCACAGTGTGCGAGCGCGTGCGCTGCGGGGAGACCGGCGCTTCACAATACAAACCCCAGGACTACAATGTATTAGTGCACAGTGTGTGAGCGCTGCGGGGAGACCGGCGCTTCACAATACAAACCCCAGGCCTACAATGTATTAGTGCACAGTGTGCGTGCGCTGCGGGGAGACCGGCGCTTCACAATGCAAACCCCAGGACTACAGCGTATTAGTGCACAGTGTGCGAGCGCGTGTGCTGCAGGGAGACCGGCTCTTCACAATACAAACCCCAGGACTACAATGTATTAGTGCACAGTGTGCGTGTGCTGCGGGGAGACCGGCGCTTCACAATACAAACCCCAGGACTACAATGTATTAGTGCACAGTGTGCGAGCGTGTGCGCTGCGGGGAGACCGGCGCTTCACAATACAAACGCCAGGACTACAATGTATTAGTGCACAGTGTGCGAGCGCGTGCGCTGCGGGGAGACCGGCGCTTCACAATACAAACCCCCGGACTACAATGTATTAGTGCACAGTGTGTGTGCGCGTGCGCTGCGGGGAGACCGGCGCTTCACAATACAAACCCCAGGACTACAATGTATTAGTGCACAGTGTGCGTACGCTGCGGGGAGACCGGCGCTTCACAATGCAAACCCCAGGACTACAGCGTATTAGTGCACAGTGTGCGAGCGCGTGTGCTGCAGGGAGACCGGCTCTTCACAATACAAACCCCAGGACTACAATGTATTAGTGCACAGTGTGCGTGTGCTGCGGGGAGACCGGCGCTTCACTATACAAACCCCAGGACTACAATGTATTAGTGCACAGTGTGCGAGCGTGTGCGCTGCGGGGAGACCGGCGCTTCACAATACAAACCCCAGGACTACAATGTATTAGTGCACAGTGTGCGAGCGCGTGCGCTGCGGGGAGACCGGCGCTTCACAATACAAACCCCCGGACTACAATGTATTAGTGCACAGTGTGTGTGCGCGTGCGCTGCGGGGAGACCGGCGCTTCACAATACAAACCCCAGGACTACAATGTATTAGTGCACAGTGTGCGTGCGCGTGTGCTGCGGGGAGACCGGCGCTTCACAATACAAACCCCAGGACTACAATGTATTAGTGCATAGTGTGCGAGCGCGTGCGCTGCGGGGAGACCGGCGCTTCACAATACAAACCCCAGGACTACAATGTATTAGTGCACAGTGTGCGTGTGCGTGCGCGTGCGCTGCGGGGAGACCGGCGCTTCACAATACAAACCCCAGGACTACAATGTATTAGTGCATAGTGTGCGAGCGCGTGCGCTGCGGGGAGACCGGCGCTTCACAATACAAACCCCAGGACTACAATGTATTAGTGCACAGTGTGCGAGCGCTGCGGGGAGACCGGCGCTTCACTATACAAACCCCAGGACTACAATGTATTAGTGCACAGTGTGCGAGCGCGTGCGCTGCGGGGAGACCGGCGCTTCACAATACAAACCCCAGGACTACAATGTATTAGTGCACAGTGTGCGAGCGCGTGCGCTGCGGGGAGACTGGCGCTTCACTATACAAACCCCAGGGCTACAATGTATTAGTGCACAGTGTGCGAGCGCGTGCGCTGCGGGGAGACCGGCGCTTCACAATACAAACCCCAGGACTACAATGTATTAGTGCACAGTGTGTGAGCGCGTGCGCTGCGGGGAGACCGGCGCTTCACAATACAAACCCCAGGACTACAATGTATTAGTGCACAGTGTGCGAGCGCTGCGGGGAGACCGGCACTTCACAATACAAACCCCAGGACTACAATGTATTAGTGCACAGTGTGCGAGCGCGTGCGCTGCGGGGAGACCGGCGCTTCACAATACAAACCCCAGGACTACAATGTATTAGTGCACAGTGTGCGAGCGCGTGCGCTGCGGGGAGACCGGCGCTTCACAATACAAACCCCAGGACTACAATGTATTAGTGCACAGTGTGCGAGCGCGTGCGCTGCGGGGAGACCGGCGCTTCACAATACAAACCCCAGGACTACAATGTATTAGTGCACAGTGTGCGAGCGCGTGCGCTGCGGGGAGACCGGCGCTTCACAATACAAACCCCAGGACTACAATGTATTAGTGCACAGTGTGCGAGCGCGTGCGCTGCGGGGAGACCGGCGCTTCACAATACAAACCCCAGGACTACAATGTATTAGTGCACAGTGTGCGAGCGCGTGCGCTGCGGGGAGACCGGCGCTTCACAATACAAACCCCAGGACTACAATGTATTAGTGCACAGTGTGCGAGCGCGTGCGCTGCGGGGAGACCGGCGCTTCACAATACAAACCCCAGGACTACAATGTATTAGTGCACAGTGTGCGAGCGCGTGCGCTGCGGGGAGACCGGCGCTTCACAATACAAACCCCAGGACTACAATGTATTAGTGCACAGTGTGTGAGCGCTGCGGGGAGACCGGCGCTTCACAATACAAACCCCAGGCCTACAATGTATTAGTGCACAGTGTGCGTGCGCTGCGGGGAGACCGGCGCTTCACAATGCAAACCCCAGGACTACAGCGTATTAGTGCACAGTGTGCGAGCGCGTGCGCTGCGGGGAGACCGGCGCTTCACAATACAAACCCCAGGACTACAATGTATTAGTGCACAGTGTGCGTGTGCTGCGGGGAGACCGGCGCTTCACTATACAAACCCCAGGACTACAATGTATTAGTGCACAGTGTGCGAGCGTGTGCGCTGCGGGGAGACCGGCGCTTCACAATACAAACCCCAGGACTACAATGTATTAGTGCACAGTGTGCGAGCGCGTGCGCTGCGGGGAGACCGGCGCTTCACAATACAAACCCCCGGACTACAATGTATTAGTGCACAGTGTGTGTGCACGTGCGCTGCGGGGAGACCGGCGCTTCACAATACAAACCCCAGGACTACAATGTATTAGTGCACAGTGTGCGTGCGCTGCGGGGAGACCGGCGCTTCACAATGCAAACCCCAGGACTACAGCGTATTAGTGCACAGTGTGCGAGCGCGTGTGCTGCAGGGAGACCGGCTCTTCACAATACAAACCCCAGGACTACAATGTATTAGTGCACAGTGTGCGTGTGCTGCGGGGAGACCGGCGCTTCACTATACAAACCCCAGGACTACAATGTATTAGTGCACAGTGTGCGAGCGTGTGCGCTGCGGGGAGACCGGCGCTTCACAATACAAACCCCAGGACTACAATGTATTAGTGCACAGTGTGCGAGCGCGTGCGCTGCGGGGAGACCGGCGCTTCACAATACAAACCCCCGGACTACAATGTATTAGTGCACAGTGTGTGTGCGCGTGCGCTGCGGGGAGACCGGCGCTTCACAATACAAACCCCAGGACTACAATGTATTAGTGCACAGTGTGCGTGCGCGTGTGCTGCGGGGAGACCGGCGCTTCACAATACAAACCCCAGGACTACAATGTATTAGTGCATAGTGTGCGAGCGCGTGCGCTGCGGGGAGACCGGCGCTTCACAATACAAACCCCAGGACTACAATGTATTAGTGCACAGTGTGCGTGCGCGTGCGCTGCGGGGAGACCGGCGCTTCACAATACAAACCCCAGGACTACAATGTATTAGTGCATAGTGTGCGAGCGCGTGCGCTGCGGGGAGACCGGCGCTTCACAATACAAACCCCAGGACTACAATGTATTAGTGCACAGTGTGCGAGCGCTGCGGGGAGACCGGCGCTTCACTATACAAACCCCAGGACTACAATGTATTAGTGCACAGTGTGCGAGCGCGTGCGCTGCGGGGAGACCGGCGCTTCACAATACAAACCCCAGGACTACAATGTATTAGTGCACAGTGTGCGAGCGCGTGCGCTGCGGGGAGACTGGCGCTTCACTATACAAACCCCAGGGCTACAATGTATTAGTGCACAGTGTGCGAGCGCGTGCGCTGCGGGGAGACCGGCGCTTCACAATACAAACCCCAGGACTACAATGTATTAGTGCACAGTGTGTGAGCGCGTGCGCTGCGGGGAGACCGGCGCTTCACAATACAAACCCCAGGACTACAATGTATTAGTGCATAGTGTGCGAGCGCGTGCGCTGCGGGGAGACCGGCGCTTCACAATACAAACCCCAGAACTACAATGTATTAGTGCACAGTGTGCGAGCGCTGCGGGGAGACCGGCACTTCACAATACAAACCCCAGGACTACAATGTATTAGTGCACAGTGTGCGAGCGCGTGCGCTGCGGGGAGACCGGCGCTTCACAATACAAACCCCAGGACTACAATGTATTAGTGCACAGTGTGCGAGCGCGTGCGCTGCGGGGAGACCGGCGCTTCACAATACAAACCCCAGGACTACAATGTATTAGTGCACAGTGTGCGAGCGCGTGCGCTGCGGGGAGACCGGCGCTTCACAATACAAACCCCAGGACTACAATGTATTAGTGCACAGTGTGCGAGCGCGTGCGCTGCGGGGAGACCGGCGCTTCACAATACAAACCCCAGGACTACAATGTATTAGTGCACAGTGTGCGAGCGCGTGCGCTGCGGGGAGACCGGCGCTTCACAATACAAACCCCAGGACTACAATGTATTAGTGCACAGTGTGCGAGCGCTGCGGGGAGACCGGCGCTTCACAATACAAACCCCAGGACTACAATGTATTAGTGCACAGTGTGCGAGCGCGTGCGCTGCGGGGAGACCGGCGCTTCACAATACAAACCCCAGGACTACAATGTATTAGTGCACAGTGTGCGAGCGCGTGCGCTGCGGGGAGACCGGCGCTTCACAATACAAACCCCAGGACTACAATGTATTAGTGCACAGTGTGCGAGCGCGTGCGCTGCGGGGAGACCGGCGCTTCACAATACAAACCCCAGGACTACAATGTATTAGTGCACAGTGTGCGAGCGCGTGCGCTGCGGGGAGACCGGCGCTTCACAATACAAACCCCAGGACTACAATGTATTAGTGCACAGTGTGCGAGCGCGTGCGCTGCGGGGAGACCGGCGCTTCACAATACAAACCCCAGGACTACAATGTATTAGTGCACAGTGTGCGAGCGCGTGCGCTGCGGGGAGACCGGCGCTTCACAATACAAACCCCAGGACTACAATGTATTAGTGCACAGTGTGTGAGCGCTGCGGGGAGACCGGCGCTTCACAATACAAACCCCAGGCCTACAATGTATTAGTGCACAGTGTGCGTGCGCTGCGGGGAGACCGGCGCTTCACAATGCAAACCCCAGGACTACAGCGTATTAGTGCACAGTGTGCGAGCGCGTGTGCTGCAGGGAGACCGGCTCTTCACAATACAAACCCCAGGACTACAATGTATTAGTGCACAGTGTGCGTGTGCTGCGGGGAGACCGGCGCTTCACTATACAAACCCCAGGACTACAATGTATTAGTGCACAGTGTGCGAGCGTGTGCGCTGCGGGGAGACCGGCGCTTCACAATACAAACCCCAGGACTACAATGTATTAGTGCACAGTGTGCGAGCGCGTGCGCTGCGGGGAGACCGGCGCTTCACAATACAAACCCCCAGACTACAATGTATTAGTGCACAGTGTGTGTGCACGTGCGCTGCGGGGAGACCGGCGCTTCACAATACAAACCCCAGGACTACAATGTATTAGTGCACAGTGTGCGTGCGCTGCGGGGAGACCGGCGCTTCACAATGCAAACCCCAGGACTACAGCGTATTAGTGCACAGTGTGCGAGCGCGTGTGCTGCAGGGAGACCGGCTCTTCACAATACAAACCCCAGGACTACAATGTATTAGTGCACAGTGTGCGTGTGCTGCGGGGAGACCGGCGCTTCACTATACAAACCCCAGGACTACAATGTATTAGTGCACAGTGTGCGAGCGTGTGCGCTGCGGGGAGACCGGCGCTTCACAATACAAACCCCAGGACTACAATGTATTAGTGCACAGTGTGCGAGCGCGTGCGCTGCGGGGAGACCGGCGCTTCACAATACAAACCCCCGGACTACAATGTATTAGTGCACAGTGTGTGTGCGCGTGCGCTGCGGGGAGACCGGCGCTTCACAATACAAACCCCAGGACTACAATGTATTAGTGCACAGTGTGTGTGCACGTGCGCTGCGGGGAGACCGGCGCTTCACAATACAAACCCCAGGACTACAATGTATTAGTGCACAGTGTGCGTGCGCTGCGGGGAGACCGGCGCTTCACAATGCAAACCCCAGGACTACAGCGTATTAGTGCACAGTGTGCGTGCGCGTGTGCTGCGGGGAGACCGGCGCTTCACAATACAAACCCCAGGACTACAATGTATTAGTGCATAGTGTGCGAGCGCGTGCGCTGCGGGGAGACCGGCGCTTCACAATACAAACCCCAGGACTACAATGTATTAGTGCACAGTGTGCGAGCGCGTGCGCTGCGGGGAGACCGGCGCTTCACAATACAAACCCCAGGACTACAATGTATTAGTGCACAGTGTGCGAGCGCGTGCGCTGCGGGGAGACCGGCGCTTCACAATACAAACCCCAGGACTACAATGTATTAGTGCACAGTGTGTGAGCGCTGCGGGGAGACCGGCGCTTCACAATACAAACCCCAGGCCTACAATGTATTAGTGCACAGTGTGCGTGCGCTGCGGGGAGACCGGCGCTTCACAATGCAAACCCCAGGACTACAGCGTATTAGTGCACAGTGTGCGAGCGCGTGTGCTGCAGGGAGACCGGCTCTTCACAATACAAACCCCAGGACTACAATGTATTAGTGCACAGTGTGCGTGTGCTGCGGGGAGACCGGCGCTTCACTATACAAACCCCAGGACTACAATGTATTAGTGCACAGTGTGCGAGCGTGTGCGCTGCGGGGAGACCGGCGCTTCACAATACAAACCCCAGGACTACAATGTATTAGTGCACAGTGTGCGAGCGCGTGCGCTGCGGGGAGACCGGCGCTTCACAATACAAACCCCCGGACTACAATGTATTAGTGCACAGTGTGTGTGCACGTGCGCTGCGGGGAGACCGGCGCTTCACAATACAAACCCCAGGACTACAATGTATTAGTGCACAGTGTGCGTGCGCTGCGGGGAGACCGGCGCTTCACAATGCAAACCCCAGGACTACAGCGTATTAGTGCACAGTGTGCGAGCGCGTGTGCTGCAGGGAGACCGGCTCTTCACAATACAAACCCCAGGACTACAATGTATTAGTGCACAGTGTGCGTGTGCTGCGGGGAGACCGGCGCTTCACTATACAAACCCCAGGACTACAATGTATTAGTGCACAGTGTGCGAGCGTGTGCGCTGCGGGGAGACCGGCGCTTCACAATACAAACCCCAGGACTACAATGTATTAGTGCACAGTGTGCGAGCGCGTGCGCTGCGGGGAGACCGGCGCTTCACAATACAAACCCCCGGACTACAATGTATTAGTGCACAGTGTGTGTGCGCGTGCGCTGCGGGGAGACCGGCGCTTCACAATACAAACCCCAGGACTACAATGTATTAGTGCACAGTGTGCGTGCGCGTGTGCTGCGGGGAGACCGGCGCTTCACAATACAAACCCCAGGACTACAATGTATTAGTGCATAGTGTGCGAGCGCGTGCGCTGCGGGGAGACCGGCGCTTCACAATACAAACCCCAGGACTACAATGTATTAGTGCACAGTGTGCGTGCGCGTGCGCTGCGGGGAGACCGGCGCTTCACAATACAAACCCCAGGACTACAATGTATTAGTGCATAGTGTGCGAGCGCGTGCGCTGCGGGGAGACCGGCGCTTCACAATACAAACCCCAGGACTACAATGTATTAGTGCACAGTGTGTGAGCGCGAGCGCTGCGGGGAGACCGGCGCTTCGCTATACAAACCCCAGGACTACAATGTATTAGTGCACAGTGTGCGAGCGCGTGCGCTGCGGGGAGACCGGCGCTTCACAATACAAACCCCAGGACTACAATGTATTAGTGCACAGTGTGCGAGCGCTGCGGGGAGACCGGCGCTTCACAATACAAACCCCAGGACTACAATGTATTAGTGCACAGTGTGCGAGCCCGTGCGCTGCGGGGAGACCGGCGCTTCACAATACAAACCCCAGGACTACAATGTATTAGTGCACAGTGTGCGAGCGCGTGCGCTGCGGGGAGACCGGCGCTTCACAATACAAACCCCAGGACTACAATGTATTAGTGCACAGTGTGCGAGCGCGTGCGCTGCGGGGAGACCGGCGCTTCACAATACAAACCCCAGGACTACAATGTATTAGTGCACAGTGTGCGAGCGCGTGCGCTGCGGGGAGACCGGCGCTTCACAATACAAACCCCAGGACTACAATGTATTAGTGCACAGTGTGCGAGCGCGTGCGCTGCGGGGAGACCGGCGCTTCACAATACAAACCCCAGGACTACAATGTATTAGTGCACAGTGTGCGAGCGCGTGCGCTGCGGGGAGACCGGCGCTTCACAATACAAACCCCAGGACTACAATGTATTAGTGCACAGTGTGTGAGCGCTGCGGGGAGACCGGCGCTTCACAATACAAACCCCAGGCCTACAATGTATTAGTGCACAGTGTGCGTGCGCTGCGGGGAGACCGGCGCTTCACAATGCAAACCCCAGGACTACAGCGTATTAGTGCACAGTGTGCGAGCGCGTGTGCTGCAGGGAGACCGGCTCTTCACAATACAAACCCCAGGACTACAATGTATTAGTGCACAGTGTGCGTGTGCTGCGGGGAGACCGGCGCTTCACTATACAAACCCCAGGACTACAATGTATTAGTGCACAGTGTGCGAGCGTGTGCGCTGCGGGGAGACCGGCGCTTCACAATACAAACCCCCGGACTACAATGTATTAGTGCACAGTGTGTGTGCACGTGCGCTGCGGGGAGACCGGCGCTTCACAATACAAACCCCAGGACTACAATGTATTAGTGCACAGTGTGCGTGCGCTGCGGGGAGACCGGCGCTTCACAATGCAAACCCCAGGACTACAGCGTATTAGTGCACAGTGTGCGAGCGCGTGTGCTGCAGGGAGACCGGCTCTTCACAATACAAACCCCAGGACTACAATGTATTAGTGCACAGTGTGCGTGTGCTGCGGGGAGACCGGCGCTTCACTATACAAACCCCAGGACTACAATGTATTAGTGCACAGTGTGCGAGCGTGTGCGCTGCGGGGAGACCGGCGCTTCACAATACAAACCCCAGGACTACAATGTATTAGTGCACAGTGTGCGAGCGCGTGCGCTGCGGGGAGACCGGCGCTTCACAATACAAACCCCCGGACTACAATGTATTAGTGCACAGTGTGTGTGCGCGTGCGCTGCGGGGAGACCGGCGCTTCACAATACAAACCCCAGGACTACAATGTATTAGTGCACAGTGTGCGTGCGCGTGTGCTGCGGGGAGACCGGCGCTTCACAATACAAACCCCAGGACTACAATGTATTAGTGCATAGTGTGCGAGCGCGTGCGCTGCGGGGAGACCGGCGCTTCACAATACAAACCCCAGGACTACAATGTATTAGTGCACAGTGTGCGTGCGCGTGCGCTGCGGGGAGACCGGCGCTTCACAATACAAACCCCAGGACTACAATGTATTAGTGCATAGTGTGCGAGCGCGTGCGCTGCGGGGAGACCGGCGCTTCACAATACAAACCCCAGGACTACAATGTATTAGTGCACAGTGTGCGAGCGCGTGCGCTGCGGGGAGACCGGCGCTTCACAATACAAACCCCAGGACTACAATGTATTAGTGCACAGTGTGCGAGCGCGTGCGCTGCGGGGAGACTGGCGCTTCACTATACAAACCCCAGGGCTACAATGTATTAGTGCACAGTGTGCGAGCGCGTGCGCTGCGGGGAGACCGGAGCTTCACAATACAAACCCCAGGACTACAATGTATTAGTGCACAGTGTGTGAGCGCGTGCGCTGCGGGGAGACCGGCGCTTCACAATACAAACCCCAGGACTACAATGTATTAGTGCACAGTGTGCGAGCGCTGCGGGGAGACCGGCACTTCACAATACAAACCCCAGGACTACAATGTATTAGTGCACAGTGTGCGAGCGCGTGCGCTGCGGGGAGACCGGCGCTTCACAATACAAACCCCAGGACTACAATGTATTAGTGCACAGTGTGCGAGCGCGTGCGCTGCGGGGAGACCGGCGCTTCACAATACAAACCCCAGGACTACAATGTATTAGTGCACAGTGTGCGAGCGCGTGCGCTGCGGGGAGACTGGCGCTTCACTATACAAACCCCAGGGCTACAATGTATTAGTGCACAGTGTGCGAGCGCGTGCGCTGCGGGGAGACCGGCGCTTCACAATACAAACCCCAGGACTACAATGTATTAGTGCACAGTGTGTGAGCGCGTGCGCTGCGGGGAGACCGGCGCTTCACAATACAAACCCCAGGACTACAATGTATTAGTGCACAGTGTGCGAGCGCTGCGGGGAGACCGGCACTTCACAATACAAACCCCAGGACTACAATGTATTAGTGCACAGTGTGCGAGCGCGTGCGCTGCGGGGAGACCGGCGCTTCACAATACAAACCCCAGGACTACAATGTATTAGTGAACAGTGTGCGTGCGCTGCGGGGAGACCGGCGCTTCACAATGCAAACCCCAGGACTACAGCGTATTAGTGCACAGTGTGCGAGCGCGTGTGCTGCAGGGAGACCGGCTCTTCACAATACAAACCCCAGGACTACAATGTATTAGTGCACAGTGTGCGTGTGCTGCGGGGAGACCGGCGCTTCACTATACAAACCCCAGGACTAAAATGTATTAGTGCACAGTGTGCGAGCGTGTGCGCTGCGGGGAGACCGGCGCTTCACAATACAAACCCCAGGACTACAATGTATTAGTGCACAGTGTGCGAGCGCGTGCGCTGCGGGGAGACCGGCGCTTCACAATACAAACCCCCGGACTACAATGTATTAGTGCACAGTGTGTGTGCGCGTGCGCTGCGGGGAGACCGGCGCTTCACAATACAAACCCCAGGACTACAATGTATTAGTGCACAGTGTGCGTGCGCGTGTGCTGCGGGGAGACCGGCGCTTCACAATACAAACCCCAGGACTACAATGTATTAGTGCATAGTGTGCGAGCGCGTGCGCTGCGGGGAGACCGGCGCTTCACAATACAAACCCCAGGACTACAATGTATTAGTGCACAGTGTGCGTGCGCGTGCGCTGCGGGGAGACCGGCGCTTCACAATACAAACCCCAGGACTACAATGTATTAGTGCATAGTGTGCGAGCGCGTGCGCTGCGGGGAGACCGGCGCTTCACAATACAAACCCCAGGACTACAATGTATTAGTGCACAGTGTGCAAGCGCTGCGGGGAGACCGGCGCTTCACTATACAAACCCCAGGACTACAATGTATTAGTGCACAGTGTGCGAGCGCGTGCGCTGCGGGGAGACCGGCGCTTCACAATACAAACCCCAGGACTACAATGTATTAGTGCACAGTGTGCGAGCGCGTGCGCTGCGGGGAGACTGGCGCTTCACTATACAAACCCCAGGGCTACAATGTATTAGTGCACAGTGTGCGAGCGCGTGCGCTGCGGGGAGACCGGCGCTTCACAATACAAACCCCAGGACTACAATGTATTAGTGCACAGTGTGCGAGCGCGTGCGCTGCGGGGAGACCGGCGCTTCACAATACAAACCCCAGGACTACAATGTATTAGTGCACAGTGTGCGAGCGCTGCGGGGAGACCGGCACTTCACAATACAAACCCCAGGACTACAATGTATTAGTGCACAGTGTGCGAGCGCGTGCGCTGCGGGGAGACCGGCGCTTCACAATACAAACCCCAGGACTACAATGTATTAGTGCACAGTGTGCGAGCGCGTGCGCTGCGGGGAGACCGGCGCTTCACAATACAAACCCCAGGACTACAATGTATTAGTGCACAGTGTGCGAGCGCGTGCGCTGCGGGGAGACCGGCGCTTCACAATACAAACCCCAGGACTACAGTGTATTAGTGCACAGTGTGCGAGCGCGTGCGCTGCGGGAGACCGGCGCTTCACAATACAAACCCCAGGACTACAATGTATTAGTGCACAGTGTGCGAGCGCGTGCTCTGCGGGGAGACCGGCGCTTCACAATACAAACCCCAGGACTACAATGTATTAGTGCACAGTGTGCGAGCGCGTGTGCTGCGGGGAGACCGGCGCTTCACAATACAAACCCCAGGACTACAATGTATTAGTGCACAGTGTGCGAGCGCGTGCGCTGCGGGGAGACCGGCGCTTCACAATACAAACCCCAGGACTACAATGTATTAGTGCACAGTGTGCGAGCGCGTGCGCTGCGGGGAGACCGGCGCTTCACAATACAAACCCCAGGACTACAATGTATTAGTGCACAGTGTGCGAGCGCGTGTGCTGCGGGGAGACCGGCGCTTCACAATACAAACCCCAGGACTACAATATATTAGTGCACAGTGTGCGAGCGCGTGCGCTGCGGGGAGACCGGCGCTTCACAATACAAACCCCAGGACTACAGTGTATTAGTGCACAGTGTGCGTGCGCGTGCGCTGCGGGGAGACCGGCGCTTCACAATACAAACCCCAGGACTACAATGTATTAGTGCACAGTGTGCGAGCGCGTGCGCTGCGGGGAGACCGGCGCTTCACAATACAAACCCCAGGACTACAATGTATTAGTGCACAGTGTGTGAGCGCGTGCGCTGCGGGGAGACCGGCGCTTCACAATACAAACCCCAGGACTACAATGTATTAGTGCACAGTGTGCGTGCGCGTGCGCTGCGGGGAGACCGGCGCTTCACAATACAAACCCCAGGACTACAATGTAGTAGTGCACAGTGTACGAGCGCGTGCGCTGCGGGGAGACCGGCGCTTCACAATACAAACCCCAGGACTACAATGTATTAGTGCACAGTGTGCGAGCGCGTGCGCTGCGGGGAGACCGGCGCTTCACAATACAAACCCCAGGACTACAATGTATTAGTGCACAGTGTGCGAGCGCGTGCGCTGCGGGGAGACTGGCGCTTCACAATACAAACCCCAGGACTACAATGTATTAGTGCACAGTGTGCGAGCGCGTGCGCTGCGGGGAGACCGGCGCTTCACAATACAAACCCCAGGACTACAATGTATTAGTGCACAGTGTGCGTGCGCTGCGGGGAGACCGGCGCTTCACAATACAAACCCCAGGACTACAATGTATTAGTGCACAGTGTGTGAGCGCGTGTGCTGCGGGGAGACCGGCGCTTCACAATACAAACCCCAGGACTACAATGTATTAGTGCACAGTGTGTGAGCGCGTGCGCTGCGGGGAGACCGGCGCTTCACAATACAAACCCCAGGACTACAACGTATTAGTGCACAGTGTGTGAGCGCGTGCGCTGCGGGGAGACCGGCGCTTCACAATACAAACCCCAGGACTACAATGTATTAGTGCACAGTGTGCGTGCGCGTGCGCTGCGGGGAGACCGGCGCTTCACTATACAAACCCCAGGACTACAATGTATTAGTGCACAGTGTGCGTGCGCTGCGGGGAGACCGGCGCTTCACAATACAAACCCCAGGACTACAATGTATTAGTGCACAGTGTGTGAGCGCGTGCGCTGCGGGGAGACCGGCGCTTCACAATACAAACCCCAGGACTACAATGTATTAGTGCACAGTGTGTGAGCGCGTGCGCTGCGGGGAGACCGGCGCTTCACAATACAAACCCCAGGACTACAATGTATTAGTGCACAGTGTGCGTGTGCTGCGGGGAGACCGGCGCTTCACAATACAAACCCCAGGACTACAATGTATTAGTGCACAGTGTGCGAGCGCTGCGGGGAGACCGGCGCTTCACAATACAAACCCCAGGACTACAATGTATTAGTGCACAGTGTGTGAGCGCGTGCGCTGCGGGGAGACCGGCGCTTCACAATACAAACCCCAGGACTACAATGTATTAGTGCACAGTGTGCGTGTGCTGCGGGGAGACCGGCGCTTCACAATACAAACCCCAGGACTACAATGTATTAGTGCACAGTGTGCGAGCGCTGCGGGGAGACCGGCGCTTCACAATACAAACCCCAGGACTACAATGTATTAGTGCACAGTGTGCGAGCGCGTGCGCTGCGGGGAGACCGGCGCTTCACAATACAAACCCCAGGACTACAGTGTATTAGTGCACAGTGTGCGAGCGCGTGCGCTGCGGGGAGACCGGCGCTTCACAATACAAACCCCAGGACTACAATGTATTAGTGCACAGTGTGCGAGCGCTGCGGGGAGACCGGCGCTTCACAATACAAACCCCAGGACTACAATGTATTAGTGCACAGTGTGCGAGCGCGTGCGCTGCGGGGAGACCGGCGCTTCACAATACAAACCCCAGGACTACAACGTATTAGTGCAGAGTGTGCGAGCGCTGCGGGGAGACCGGCGCTTCACAATACAAACCCCAGGACTACAATGTATTAGTGCACAGTGTGCGAGCGCTGCGGGGAGACCGGCGCTTCACAATACAAACCCCAGGACTACAATGTATTAGTGCACAGTGTGCGAGCGCGTGCGCTGCGGGGAGACCGGCGCTTCACAATACAAACCCCAGGACTACAATGTATTAGTGCACAGTGTGTGAGCGCGTGCGCTGCAGGGAGACCGGCGCTTCACAATACAAACCCCCGGACTACAATGTATTAGTGCACAGTGTGTGAGCGCGAGCGCTGCGGGGAGACCGGCGCTTCACAATACAAACCCCAGGACTACAATGTATTAGTGCACAGTGTGTGAGCGCTGCGGGGAGACCGGCGCTTCACAATACAAACCCCAGGACTACAATGTATTAGTGCACAGTGTGCGTGCGCTGCGGGGAGACCGGCGCTTCACAATACAAACCCCAGGAATACAATGTATTAGTGCACAGTGTGCGTGCGCTGCGGGGAGACCGGCGCTTCACAATACAAACCCCAGGACTACAATGTATTAGTGCACAGTGTGCGAGCGCTGCGGGGAGACCGGCGCTTCACAATACAAACCCCAGGACTACAATGTATTAGTGCACAGTGTGCGAGCGCGTGCGCTGCAGGGAGACCGGCGCTTCACAATACAAACCCCAGGACTACAATGTATTAGTGCACAGTGTGCGAGCGCGTGCGCTGCGGGGAGACCGGCGCTTCACAATACAAACCCCAGGACTACAATGTATTAGTGCACAGTGTGCGAGCGCGTGCGCTGCGGGGAGACCGGCGCTTCACAATACAAACCCCAGGACTACAATGTATTAGTGCACAGTGTGCGAGCGCGTGCGCTGCGGGGAGACCGGCGCTTCACAATACAAACCCCAGGACTACAATGTATTAGTGCACAGTGTGTGAGCGCTGCGGGGAGACCGGCGCTTCACAATACAAACCCCAGGCCTACAATGTATTAGTGCACAGTGTGCGTGCGCTGCGGGGAGACCGGCGCTTCACAATGCAAACCCCAGGACTACAGCGTATTAGTGCACAGTGTGCGAGCGCGTGTGCTGCAGGGAGACCGGCTCTTCACAATACAAACCCCAGGACTACAATGTATTAGTGCACAGTGTGCGTGTGCTGCGGGGAGACCGGCGCTTCACAATACAAACCCCAGGACTACAATGTATTAGTGCACAGTGTGCGAGCGCGTGCGCTGCGGGGAGACCGGCGCTTCACAATACAAACCCCCGGACTACAATGTATTAGTGCACAGTGTGTGTGCGCGTGCGCTGCGGGGAGACCGGCGCTTCACAATACAAACCCCAGGACTACAATGTATTAGTGCACAGTGTGTGAGCGCGTGCGCTGCGGGGAGACCGGCGCTTCACAATACAAACCCCAGGACTACAGTGTATTAGTGCACAGTGTGCGAGCGCGTGCGCTGCGGGGAGACCGGCGCTTCACAATACAAACCCCAGGACTACAATGTATTAGTGCACAGTGTGCGTGCGCGTGCTCTGCGGGGAGACCGGCGCTTCACAATACAAACCCCAGGACTACAATGTATTAGTGCACAGTGTGCGTGCGCGTGCGCTGCGGGGAGACCGGCGCTTCACAATACAAACCCCAGGACTACAATGTATTAGTGCACAGTGTGCGAGCGCGTGCGCTGCGGGGAGACCGGGGCTTCACAATACAAAACCCCAGGACTACAATGTATTAGTGCACAGTGTGCGAGCGCGTGCGCTGCGGGGAGACCGGCGCTTCACCATACAAACCCCAGGACTACAATGTATTAGTGCACAGTGTGCGAGCGCGTGCGCTGCGGGGAGACTGGCGCTTCACAATACAAACCCCAGGACTACAATGTATTAGTGCACAGTGTGCGAGCGCGTGCGCTGCGGGGAGACCGGCGCTTCACAATACAAACCCCAGGACTACAATGTATTAGTGCACAGTGTGCGAGCGCTGCGGGGAGACCGGCGCTTCACAATACAAACCCCAGGACTACAATGTATTAGTGCACAGTGTGCGAGCGCGTGCGCTGCGGGGAGACCGGCGCTTCACAATACAAACCCCAGGACTACAATGTATTAGTGCACAGTGTGCGAGCGCGTGCGCTGCGGGGAGACCAGCGCTTCACAATACAAACCCCAGGACTACAATGTATTAGTGCACAGTGTGCGAGCGCGTGCGCTGCGGGGAGACCGGCGCTTCACAATACAAACCCCAGGACTACAATGTATTAGTGCACAGTGTGCGAGCGCTGCGGGGAGACCGGCGCTTCACAATACAAACCCCAGGACTACAATGTATTAGTGCACAGTGTGTGAGCGCGTGCGCTGCGGGGAGACCGGCGCTTCACAATACAAACCCCAGGACTACAACGTATTAGTGCACAGTGTGCGAGCGCGTGCGCTGCGGGGAGACCGGCGCTTCACAATACAAACCCCAGAACTACAATGTATTAGTGCACAGTGTGTGAGCGCGTGCGCTGCGGGGAGACCGGCGCTTCACAATACAAACCCCAGGACTACAATGTATTAGTGCACAGTGTGCGAGCGCGTGCGCTGCGGGGAGACCGGCGCTTCACAATACAAACCCCAGGACTACAATGTATTAGTGCACAGTGTGCGAGCGCTGCGGGGAGACCGGCGCTTCACAATACAAACCCCAGGACTACAATGTATTAGTGCACAGTGTGCGAGCGCGTGCGCTGCGGGGAGACCGGCGCTTCACAATACAAACCCCAGGACTACAATGTATTAGTGCACAGTGTGCGAGCGCGTGCGCTGCGCGGAGACCGGCGCTTCACAATACAAACCCCAGGACTACAATGTATTAGTGCACAGTGTGTGAGCGCGTGCGCTGCAGGGAGACCGGCGCTTCACAATACAAACCCCAGGACTACAATGTATTAGTGCACAGTGTGCGAGCGCGTGCGCTGCGGGGAGACCGGCGCTTCACAATACAAACCCCAGGACTACAACGTATTAGTGCACAGTGTGCGTGCGCTCGGGGAGACCGGCGCTTCACAATACAAACCCCAGGACTACAATGTATTAGTGCACAGTGTGCGAGCGCGTGCGCTGCGGGGAGACCGGCGCTTTATAATACAAACCCCAGGACTACAATGTATTAGTGCACAGTGTGCGAGCGCGTGCGCTGCGGGGAGACCGGCGCTTCACAATACAAACCCCAGGACTACAATGTATTAGTGCACAGTGTGTGAGCGCGTGCGCTGCGGGGAGACTGGCGCTTCACAATACAAACCCCAGGACTACAATGTATTAGTGCACAGTGTGCGAGCGCGTGCGCTGCGGGGAGACCGGCGCTTCACAATACAAACCCCAGGACTACAATGTATTAGTGCACAGTGTGCGAGCGCGTGCGCTGCGAGGAGACCGGCGCTTCACAATACAAACCCCAGGACTACAATGTATTAGTGCACAGTGTGCGAGCGCTGCGGGGAGATCGGCGCTTCACAATACAAACCCCAGAACTACAATGTATTAGTGCACAGTGTGTGAGCGCGTGCGCTGCGGGGAGACCGGCGCTTCACAATACAAACCCCAGGACTGCAGTGTATTAGTGCACAGTGTGTGAGCGCGTGCGCTGCGGGGAGACCGGCGCTTCACAATACAAACCCCAGGACTACAATGTATTAGTGCACAGTGTGCGAGCGCTGCGGGGAGACCGGCGCTTCACAATACAAACCCCAGGACTACAACGTATTAGTGCACAGTGTGCGTGCGCGTGCTCTGCGGGGAGACCGGCGCTTCACAATACAAACCCCAGGACTACAATGTATTAGTGCACAGTGTGCGAGCGCGTGCGCTGCGGGGAGACCGGCGCTTCACCATACAAACCCCAGGACTACAATGTATTAGTGCACAGTGTGCGAGCGCGTGCGCTGCGGGGAGACCTGCGCTTCACAATACAAACCCCAGGACTACAATGTATTAGTGCACAGTGTGCGTGCGCTGCGGGGAGACCGGCGCTTCACAATACAAACCCCAGGACTACAATGTATTAGTGTGCGAGCGCGTGCGCTGCGGAGAGACCAGCGCTTCACAATACAAACCCCAGGACTACAACGTATTAGTGCACAGTGTGCGAGCGCGTGCGCTGCGGGGAGACCAGCGCTTCACAATACAAACCCCAGGACTACAACGTATTAGTGCACAGTGTGCGTGCGCGTGCGCTGCGGGGAGACCAGCGCTTCACAATACAAACCCCAGGACTACAATGTATTAGTGCACAGTGTGCGAGCGCGTGCGCTGCGGGGAGACCGACGCTTCACTATACAAACCCCAGGACTACAATGTATTAGTGCACAGTGTGCGAGCGCTGCGGGGAGACCGGCGCTTCACAATACAAACCCCAGGACTACAGTGTATTAGTGCACAGTGTGCGTGCGCTGCGGGGAGACCGGCGCTTCACAATACAAACCCCAGGACTACAATGTATTAGTGCACAGTGTGCGAGCGCGTGCGCTGCGGGGAGACCGGCGCTTCACAATACAAACCCCCGGACTACAATGTATTAGTGCACAGTGTGCGTGCGCTGCGGGGAGACCGGCGCTTCACAATACAAACCCCAGGACTACAATGTATTAGTGCACAGTGTGCGAGCGCGTGCGCTGCGCGGAGACCAGCGCTTCACAATACAAACCCCAGGACTACAATGTATTAGTGCACAGTGTGCGAGCGCTGCGGGGAGACCGGCGCTTCACAATACAAACCCCAGGACTACAATGTATTAGTGCACAGTGTGCGAGCGCTGCGGGGAGACCGGCGCTTCACAATACAAACCCCAGGACTAGAATGTATTAGTGCACAGTGTGCGAGCGCGTGCGCTGCGGGGAGACCGGCGCTTCACAATACAAACCCCAGGACTAGAATGTATTAGTGCACAGTGTGCGAGCGCGTGCGCTGCGGGGAGACCGGCGCTTCACAATACAAACCCCAGGACTAGAATGTATTAGTGCACAGTGTGCGAGCGCGTGTGCTGCGGGGAGACCGGCGCTTCACAATACAAACCCCAGGACTAGAATGTATTAGTGCATAGTGTGCAAGCACGTGCGCTGCGGGGAGACCGGCGCTACACAATACAAACCCCAGGACTACAATGTATTAGTGCACAGTGTGCGAGCGCGTGCGCTGCGGGGAGACCGGCGCTTCACAATACAAACCCCAGGACTACAATGTATTAGTGCACAGTGTGCGAGCGCGTGCGCTGCGGGGAGACCGGCGCTTCACAATACAAACCCCAGGACTAGAATGTATTAGTGCACAGTGTGCGAGCGCGTGCGCTGCGGGGAGACCGGCGCTTCACAATACAAACCCCAGGACTACAATGTATTAGTGTGCGAGCGCGTGCGCTGCGGAGAGACCAGCGCTTCACAATACAAACCCCAGGACTACAACGTATTAGTGCACAGTGTGCGAGCGCGTGCGCTGCGGGGAGACCGGCGCTTCACAATACAAACCCAAGGACTACAATGTATTAGTGCACAGTGTGCGAGCGCGTGCGCTGCGGGGAGACCGGCGCTTCACAATACAAACCCCAGAACTACAATGTATTAGTGCATAGTGTGCGAGCGCTGCGGGGAGACCGGCGCTTCACAATACAAACCCCAGGACTACAATGTATTAGTGCACAGTGTGCGAGCGCGTGCGCTGCGGGGAGACCAGCGCTTCACAATACAAACCCCAGGACTACAATGTATTAGTGCACAGTGTGCGAGCGCGTGCGCTGCGGGGAGACCAGCGCTTCACAATACAAACCCCAGGACTACAACGTATTAGTGCACAGTGTGCGTGCGCGTGCGCTGCGGGGAGACCAGCGCTTCACAATACAAACCCCAGGACTACAATGTATTAGTGCACAGTGTGCGAGCGCGTGCGCTGCGGGGAGACCGGCGCTTCACTATACAAACCCCAGGACTACAATGTATTAGTGCACAGTGTGCGAGTGCGAGCGCTGCGGGGAGACCGGCGCTTCACAATACAAACCCCAGGACTACAATGTATTAGTGCACAGTGTGCGAGCGCGTGCGCTGCGGGGAGACCGACGCTTCACTATACAAACCCCAGGACTACAATGTATTAGTGCACAGTGTGCGAGTGCGAGCGCTGCGGGGAGACCGGCGCTTCACAATACAAACCCCAGGACTACAATGTATTAGTGCACAGTGTGCGAGCGCGTGCGCTGCGGGGAGACCGGCGCTTCACAATACAAACCCCAGGACTACAATGTATTAGTGCACAGTGTGCGAGCGCGTGCGCTGCGGGGAGACTGGCGCTTCACTATACAAACCCCAGGGCTACAATGTATTAGTGCACAGTGTGCGAGCGCGTGCGCTGCGGGGAGACCGGCGCTTCACAATACAAACCCCCGGACTACAATGTATTAGTGCATAGTGTGCGAGCGCGTGCGCTGCGGGGAGACCGGCGCTTCACAATACAAACCCCAGGACTACAATGTATTAGTGCACAGTGTGCGAGCGCGTGCGCTGCGCGGAGACCAGCGCTTCACAATACAAACCCCAGGACTACAATGTATTAGTGCACAGTGTGCGAGCGCTGCGGGGAGACCGGCGCTTCACAATACAAACCCCAGGACTACAATGTATTAGTGCACAGTGTGCGAGCGCTGCGGGGAGACCGGCGCTTCACAATACAAACCCCAGGACTAGAATGTATTAGTGCACAGTGTGCGAGCGCGTGCGCTGCGGGGAGACCGGCGCTTCACAATACAAACCCCAGGACTAGAATGTATTAGTGCACAGTGTGCGAGCGCGTGCGCTGCGGGGAGACCGGCGCTTCACAATACAAACCCCAGGACTACAACGTATTAGTGCACAGTGTGCGAGCACGTGCGCTGCGGGGAGACCGGCGCTACACAATACAAACCCCAGGACTACAATGTATTAGTGCACAGTGTGCGAGCGCGTGCGCTGCGGGGAGACCGGCGCTTCACAATACAAACCCCAGGACTACAATGTATTAGTGCACAGTGTGCGAGCGCTGCGGGGAGACCGGCGCTTCACAATACAAACCCCAGGACTACAATGTATTAGTGCATAGTGTGCGAGCGCATGCGCTGCGGGGAGACCGGCGCTTCACAATACAAACCCCAGGACTACAATGTATTAGTGCACAGTGTGCGAGCGCGTGCGCTGCGGGGAGACCGGCGCTTCACAATACAAACCCCAGGACTACAATGTATTAGTGCACAGTGTGCGAGCGCGTGTGCTGCGGGGAGACCGGCGCTTCACAATACAAACCCCAGGACTACAATGTATTAGTGCACAGTGTGCGAGCGCTGCGGGGAGACCGGCGCTTCACTATACAAACCCCAGGGCTACAATGTATTAGTGCACAGTGTGCGAGCGCGTGCGCTGCGGGGAGACCGGCGCTTCACAATACAAACCCCAGGACTACAATGTATTAGTGCACAGTGTGTGAGCGCGTGCGCTGCGGGGAGACCGGCGCTTCACAATACAAACATGTTTGTATTTCCCGCGTAACGGCCGGGTTATGTGAGCGTTTCGCCCAATGAGGGCGAACCAGATCCGTGACGTCACGGCCGCTCCCCCGACTCCCCACCCTGTCGCCTCTGCGTGCAGGACAGGAAATGTGCGCCGAGTAGCGTGTTCCTCTATAGACTCAGCCTTAGGCCGTGATTATACCAAAAGTCGCGCGCGCCGCCGCAAGCCAGAAAAACATTATAAAACCCAATAGCAGCGCTTTTACCTGCCGCGGCGTGCGCCCCGCTTGGAACTGCGGGCGGATGTCTCCTGGCGCGATCCTCAGATTTGTTCTTGGCTGGTGACGGCCGCGTTCCAGCCAATGAGGGTGAACTGCTCATGGCCACGCCTCTGTCTCCGCTTTGCCGTTTCCCTGGTATATCCCTTAGTGTGTGCGAGTGTGTGTGCTGTCCCTGTGTGTTACACCTGTGCCTGTGTGCATACCATACACACGCAGCACGTGTGTAACATGCAGCATCACACAACACGTATAATATACAGGCACAGTACACGCTGAGCAGAAGCACATGTATAATATACAGGTACAGCACGCAGGCGCATGTATAATATACAGGTACAGCACGCAGGCGCATGTATAATATACAGGTACAGCACGCAGGCACATGTGTAATATACAGGTACAGCACGCAGGCACATGTGTAATATACAGGCACAGTACACGCTGAGCAGAAGCACATGTATAATATACAGGTACAGCACGCAGGCGCATGTATAATATACAGGTACAGCACGCAGGCGCATGTATAATATACAGGTACAGCACGCAGGCGCATGTATAATATACAGGCACAGTACACGCTGAGCAGAAGCACATGTATAATATACAGGTACAGCACGCAGGCGCATGTATAATATACAGGTACAGCACGCAGGCGCATGTATAATATACAGGTACAGCACGCAGGCACATGTGTAATATACAGGTACAGCACGCAGGCACATGTGTAATATACAGGCACAGTACACGCTGAGCAGAAGCACATGTATAATATACAGGTACAGCACGCAGGCGCATGTATAATATACAGGTACAGCACGCAGGCGCATGTATAATATACAGGTACAGCACGCAGGCGCATGTATAATATACAGGCACAGTACACGCTGAGCAGAAGCACATGTATAATATACAGGTACAGCACGCAGGCGCATGTATAATATACAGGTACAGCACGCAGGCGCATGTATAATATACAGGTACAGCACGCAGGCGCATGTATAATATACAGGTACAGCACGCAGGCGCATGTATAATATACAGGTACAGCACGCAGGCGCATGTATAATATACAGGTACAGCACGCAGGCGCATGTATAATATACAGGTACAGCACGCAGGCGCATGTATAATATACAGGTACAGCACGCAGGCGCATGTATAATATACAGGTACAGCACGCAGGCGCATGTATAATATACAGGTACAGCACGCAGGCGCATGTGTAATATACAGGTACAGCACGCACGCGCATGTATAATATACAGGTACAGCACGCACGCGCATGTATAATATACAGGTACAGCACGCAGGCGCATGTATAATATACAGGTACAGCACGCAGGCGCATGTATAATATACAGGTACAGCACACAGGCGCATGTATAATATACAGGTACAGCACGCAGGCGCATGTATAATATACAGGTACAGCACACAGGCGCATGTATAATATACAGGTACAGCACGCAGACACATGTATAATATACAGGCACAGTAAACGCTGAGCAGAAGCACATGTATAATATACAGGTACAGCACGCAGGCGCATGTGTAATATACAGGCACAGTACACGCTGAGCAGAAGCACATGTATAATATACAGGTACAGCACGCAGGTGCATGTGTAATATACAGGCACAGTACACGCTGAGCAGAAGCACATGTATAATATACAGGTACAGCACGCAGGTGCATGTGTAATATACAGGCACAGTACACGCTGAGCAGAAGCACATGTATAATATACAGGTACAGCACGCAGGTGCATGTGTAATATACAGGCACAGTACACTCTGAGCAGAAGCACATGTATAATATACAGGTACAGCACGCAGGTGCATGTGTAATATACAGGCACAGTACACGCTGAGCAGAAGCACATGTATAATATACAGGTACAGCACGCAGGTGCATGTGTAATATACAGGCACAGTACACTCTGAGCAGAAGCACATGTATAATATACAGGTACAGCACACAGGCGCATGTAAAGAATATCAGTGCAATGAATCACATAGGGGTATCACATTTATATTAGTGATAGTATATAAAATGCACATAGAAGTGCCGTAGCAATGCAATGTATAAGGATGGTTATAGAGACGAACCAAAATGACACAGATTACCCAGCACCCCTCCTAACAGGACAAAGCTCAGCAGTTACAGTGGAAACTTCTCACCAGAGAACAGAAACCTGTTGTAACAGCCACACTCAGAAATTCTTCAGGCAGCACCGACAGGGAACGCACCCGCTCTCGCCTTGGCAGTGACGGAGTCGCTCCCGTCTTTGGAGTAAGGTAGGTAAAGGTCAGATTCGTCTCCACCTCTCTCTCATCGTCTGATCGCTCGCCGCTTGCTGCTCTGCTCCAAACGGACGCTGGTTAAGGAACGCACCTCCTGCTCCCGGTTTGCAGCTTTCAGGGGTCACGAGACATCAGACAGGGCGGGTCTCTGGAGATCATTACACCTGACGTGTGCTGCTCACAGGTGAATACGCACACTGCTTTGCCTCGTTTTCTGAGTGGAAATGTAACAGGGATCCTCTAAAGAAAGCTCTTAAATCGCTGAAATACAGTTAGGTCCGGAAATAATTGGACACTGATACAAGTTTTGTTATTTCGGCTGTGTACCAAAATAAATTCAAGTTACAGTTAAATAATGAATATTGGCTTAAAGTGCAGTCTATCAGCTTTAATTTGAGGGTATTCACATACAAATTGGAGGAAGGGTTTAGGAATTACATCTCTTTAATATGTAGCCCCCTCTTCTTCAAGGGACCAACAGTAATTGGACAATTGACTCAAAAGCTGTTGCATGGACAGGTGTGGGCTATTCCTTTGTTATTTCATCATCAATTAAGCAGGTAAAAGGTCTGGAGTTGATTCAAGGTGTGGCATTCGCATTTGGAAGCTGTTGCTGTGAACTCTCAATGCAAGTGAAACAGGGCATCCTTAGGCTGCAAAAAAAAAGAAAGTCCATCAGAGAGATAGCAGGAACATTAGGATCCTTTCCATGGTAAAGAAAAAACCCCCATCACAACATCCAGCTAAGTGAAGAACACTCTCCAGGAGGTAGGCATATCATTAGCCAAGTCTACCATAAAGAGAAGACTTCACGAGAGCAAATACAGAGGGTTCACCAGAAGGTGCAAACAATTCATAAGCCTCAAGAATAGAAAGGCCAGATTAGACTTTGCCAAACAATATCTAAAAAAAAAGCCAGTCCAGTTCTGGAACAGCATTCTTTGGACAGATGAAACTAAGATCAACCTGTACCAGAATGATGGGAAGAAAAAAGTATGGAGAAGGCTTCGAACAGCTCATGATCCGAAGCATACCACATCATCTGTAAAACACGGTGGAGACAGTGTGATGGCATGGGCATGCATGGCTTACAATGGCACTGGGTCACTAGTGTTTATTGATGATGTGACAGAAGACAGAAGCAGCCGGATGAATTCTGAAGTGTATAGGGATATATTGTCTGCTCAGATTCACCGAAGTTGATTGGACGGCGCTTCACTTTACAGATGGACAATGACCCAAAACATACTGCGAAAGCAACCCAGGAGTTTTTTAACGCAAAGAAGTGTAATATTCTTCAATGGCCGAGTCAATCACCTGATCTCAACCCGATCGAGCATGTATTTCACTTGCTGAAGACAAACTTAAGGCAGAAAGACCCACGAACAAACAACAACTGAAGATAGCTGCAGTAAAGGCCTGGCAAAGCATCACAAAGGAGGAAACCCAGCGTTTGGTGATGTCCATGCGTTCCAGACTTCAGTCATTGCCTGCAAAGGATTCTCGACACAGTGTTAAAAATGAACATTTTATTTATGATTGTTTTAATTTGTCCAATTACATTTGAGCCCCTGAAATAAAGGGGACTGTGTATGAAAATGGTTGCAATTCCTAAACGTTTCATACGATATTTTTGTTCAACCCCTTTAATTAAAGCTGAAAGTCTGCATTTCTATTGCATCTCAGTTGTTTCATTTCAAATTAATTGTGGTGGCGTACAGAGCCAAAATTGTTTCAGTGTCCAATTATTTCCGGATCTAACTGTATAGACTTAATCTAAACTTGAGAAATATAAAAAATATATAAAATAACACACTGCCAGTTCCAGTTTTTTTTATTTTGATTAAGTCTATATTTAGCGATTTTAGAGGATCCCTGTTACATTTCCACTCAGAAAACGAGGCAAAGCAGTGTGCGTATTCACCTGTGAGCAGCACACGTCAGGTGTAATGATCTCCAGAGACCCGCCCTGTCTGATGTCTCGTGACCCCTGAAAGCTGCAAACCGGGAGCAGGAGGTGCGTTCCTTAACCAGCGTCCGTTTGGAGCAGAGCAGCAAGCGGCGAGCGATCAGACGATGAGAGAGAGGTGGAGACGAATCTGACCTTTACCTACCTTACTCCAAAGACGGGAGCGACTCCGTCACTGCCAAGGCGAGAGCGGGTGCGTTCCCTGTCGGTGCTGCCTGAAGAATTTCTGAGTGTGGCTGTTACAACAGGTTTCTGTTCTCTGGTGAGAAGTTTCCACTGTAACTGCTGAGCTTTGTTCTGTTAGGAGGGGTGCTGGGTAATCTGTGTCATTTTGGTTCGTCTCTATAACCATCCTTATACATTGCATTGCTACGGCACTTCTATGTGCATTTTATATACTATCACTAATATAAATGTGATACCCCTATGTGATTCATTGCACTGATATTCTTTACACGTTTCACCCTATCTTGATGTGAGCCATCATTTCCATTAGCTGCTCGTTATCACATCACCATCCCTAATGATTCTTATACTTTGAGAGGTTTAGGATTGGTTATACAATTAATTTGGAGCGCACTAACTTTTTTCTCTACACATTCACAAAGAGACATGTATAATATACAGGCACAGCACACAGACACACGTATAAGGGCTGTAATATACAGCATGCGGCCGTGCGTTCCTATGCGAACGCGCGTGCACGTGCCACATGCTTTTCCTGTATATAGTGCCGGGAGCTGCAGGTAAGGTATATGTGTATGTATGTGTGAGTATGTGTGAGTATATGTGTGTGCATGGGTTGTGTGAGTGAAAGTAAGTCCTAGATAAGATTTTTTTTTTAAAGAAAAAAAACTTTAATAAATATATATATTTTTTTTACTTCTGCAGTTATTTGCACGCACACACACACACACACACACATACACACAAACACACATCCATACAAACACGCATACATGCATACACACATCCACGCATACATGCATACACACATCCACGCATACATGCATACACACATCCACGCATACATGCATACATATACACACACACACACACATCCATACAAACACGCATGCATGCATACACACATCCACGCATACATGCATACACACATCCACGCATACATGCATACATATACACACACACACACACATCCATACAAACATGCATACATGCATACACACATCCACGCATACATGCATACACACATCCACGCATACATGCATACATATACACACACACACACACATCCATACAAACATGCATACATGCATACACGCATCCACGCATACATGCATACACACATCCACGCATACATGCATACATATACACACACACACACACATCCATACAAACACGCATACATGCATACACACATCCACGCATGCATACATACACACACACACACACACACACATCCATACAAACACGCATACATGCATACACACATCCACGCATGCATACATACACACACACATCCATACAAACATGCATACACACATCCACGCATACATGCATACATATACACACACACACACACATCCATACAAACACGCATACATGCATACACACATCCACGCATACATGCATACACACATCCACGCATACATGCATACATATACACACACACACACACATCCATACAAACACGCATACATGCATACACACATCCACGCATGCATGCATACATACACACACACACACACACATCCATACAAACATGCATACACACATCCACGCATGCATACATACACACACACACACACACACACACACACATCCATACAAACATGCATACATGCATACACACATCCACGCATACATGCATACATACATACACACACACACACACACATACATACATTTGAGCGCAGGCAGCGGCGCGAAAAGATGAATTTCCTCAGCTTCGCCGCTGTCTGTCGGCGCCCCGCTCCCTGCCGTGCGCGCGCGGCCCTTCTATAGAAAGGCTGACTAACGTCAGCCAACTAAAAATCCGCGCCCGGCACTATAGAACGTGCCTAATATACAGGAACAGCACAGGTGCACAACCACAGGTAAGCACACAGACCCATGTATAATATACAGGTACAGCACACAGACCCATGTATAATATACAGGTACAGCACGCAGACACATGTATAATATACAGGTACAGCACGCAGACACATGTATAATATACAGGTACAGCACACAGACCCATGTATAATATACAGGTACAGCACACAGACACATGTATAATATACAGGTACAGCACGCAGACACATGTATAATATACAGGTAAAGCACACAGACACATGTATAATATACAGGTACAGCACACAGACACATGTATAATATACAGGTACAGCACGCAGACACATGTATAATATACAGGTACAGCACGCAGACACATGTATAATATACAGGTACAGCACACAGACCCATGTATAATATACAGGTACAGCACGCAGACACATGTATAATATACAGGTAAAGCACACAGACACATGTATAATATACAGGTACAGCACACAGACCCATGTATAATATACAGGTACAGCACGCAGACACATGTATAATATACAGGTAAAGCACACAGGCGCATGTATAATATACAGGTACAGCACGCAGACACATGTATAATATACAGGTACAGCACGCAGACACATGTATAATATACAGGTACAGCACGCAGACACGTATAATATACAGGTACAGCACGCAGACACATGTATAATATACAGGTACAGCACGCAGACACATGTATAATATACAGGTACAGCACACAGACCCATGTATAATATACAGGTACAGCACGCAGACACATGTATAATATACAGGTACAGCACACAGACCCATGTATAATATACAGGTACAGCACGCAGACACATGTATAATATACAGGTAAAGCACACAGACACATGTATAATATACAGGTACAGCACACAGACCCATGTATAATATACAGGTACAGCACGCAGACACATGTATAATATACAGGTAAAGCACACAGGCGCATGTATAATATACAGGTACAGCACGCAGACACATGTATAATATACAGGTACAGCACGCAGACACGTATAATATACAGGTACAGCACGCAGACACGTATAATATACAGGTACAGCACGCAGACACATGTATAATATACAGGTACAGCACGCAGGCGCATGTATAATATACAGGTACAGCACACAGGCGCATGTATAATATACAGGTTCAGCACGCAGACACATGTATAATATACAGGTACAGCACGCAGACACATGTATAATATACAGGTACAGCACGCAGACCCATGTATAATATACAGGTACAGCACGCAGACACATGTATAATATACAGGTACAGCACGCAGACACATGTATAATATACAGGTACAGCACGCAGACACATGTATAATATACAGGTACAGCACACAGACACATATAATATAATATACAGGTACAGCACGCAGACACACGTATAATATACAGGTACAGCACACAGGCGCATGTATAATATACAGGTACAGCGCACAGGCGCATGTATAATATACAGGTACAGCACACAGGCGCATGTATAATATACAGGTACAGTACGCAGGCGCATGTATAATATACAAGTACAGCACGCAGACACATGTATAATATACAGGTACAGCACACGGACACGTATAATATACCGGTACAGCACACAGACTCACGTATAATATACAGGTAAAGCACACAGACACATGTATAATATACAGGTACAGCACACAGACACACGTATAATATACAGGTACAGCACGCAGACACGTATAATATAATATACAGGTACAGAACGCAGACACATGTATAATATACAGGTACAGCACGCAGACCCATGTATAATATACAGGTACAGCACACAGACACACGTATAATATACAGGTAAAGCACACAGACACATGTATAATATACAGGAACAGCACGCAGGCGCATGTATAATATACAGGTACAGCACACAGACGCCTATAATATACAGGAACAGCACAGGTGCACAACCACAGGTAAAGCACAGTGACACGCAACCTGCAGCACACACAATTCTACCACAACTACCAAAACAAACCCAAATATAACCTGCATTGACTGGTGTTGAGCAGGACACCCTGGGGCGTATTCATTGAACTACAATAGTGCCGATCAGGGCACTATCGCAAAGAAAATCACATTTATGTCCATTGGAGGTTTAAGGCAATAATGCCCCACTGTCACTAACCTTTTCAAAGCGACACAGTGTCGCACAATTCCACACACTATGAGCTACACACACTGACTAAAATCCATACACAATGTCTCATCACACTGACACATATCCAAAGTGACCTACATGGGCACACCATTACACACCGACACACAGGGCCACATCTATACACACACACACAGAAACACAACGATGAACACAGACACGGTGACGCTGCATCTGGCACTGCCGCCTGCCATGGGCACAGAGCTGGTATAATGCACATGGTGCCGTAGTGTGAGGTGACAGGAGTGCCCCAGGCCACCCCCCTCAGTGACGTGTCTCTGTCCCCAGACAAATCTTCAAGCAGTTCCTGACTAACCGCGTGCTGAAAGACCCAAAACAGAGGCGCTTCTTCAAATCCAATGACTTGTACGAGCTCTTCACCCTGAGCAGCCCAGATCCCAGCCAGGGCACCGAAACCAGCGCCATCTTCGCAGGTACGCACTGTGGGAAAGGGCTGGCACCGCCTCTGTGCCCGTCCACAATCAGACGTTCCTGGCACCGCCTCTGTGCCCGTCCGCAATCAGACGTGCCTGGCACCGCCTCTGTGCCCGTCCGCAATCAGATGTGCCTGGCACCGGCCTTGTGCCCGTCCGCAATCAGACGTGCCTGGCACCGCCTCTGTGCCCGTCCGCAATCAGACGTGCCTGGCACCGCCTCTGTGCCCGTCCGCAATCAGATGTGCCTGGCACCGGCCTTGTGCCCGTCCGCAATCAGACGTGCCTGGCACCGCCTCTGAGCCCGTCCGCAATCAGACGTGCCTGGCACCGCCTCTGTGCCCGTCCGCAATCAGACGTGCCTGGCACCGCCTCTGTGTACCTCCCAATTAGAGACAAGCCCGGCACCGCCTCTGTGCCGCCCACAATTAGACATGCCTGGCACCGCCTCTGTGCCCGTCTGTAATCCGAGAGGAAGAGTGGCATTGCTTCTATGCCCACCCAGCCTGAGAGCGGGAGAGTGGCATTGCTCCTGTGCCCACCCAGCCTTAGAGGGAAAGTGGCATTGCTCCTGTTCCCACCCAGCCTGAGAGGGAGAGAGTGGCATTGTGCCTGTGCCCACCCAGCCTGAGAGGGAGAGAGTGGCATTGTGCCTGTGCCCACCCAGCCTGAGAGGGGGAGAGTGGCATTGTGCATGTGCCCACCCAGCCTGAGAGGGAGAGAGTAGCATTGTGTATGTGCCCACCCAGCCTGAGAGGGAGAAAGTGGCATTGTGCCTGTGCCCACCGAGCCTGAGAGGGGGAGAGGGGCATTGTGCATGTGCCCACCCAGCCTGAGAGGGAGAGAGTGGCATTGTGCATGTGCCCACCCAGCCTGAGAGGGAGAGAGTGGCATTGTGCCTGTGCCCACCCAGCCTGAGAGGGAGAGTGGCATTGTGCCTGTACCGACCCAGCCTGAGAGGGAGAGAGTGGCATTGTGCCTGTGCCCACCCAGCCTGAGAGGGAGAGTGGCATTGTGCCTGTGCCCACCCAGCCTGAGAGGGGGAGAGTGGCATTGTGCATGTGCCCACCCAGCCTGAGAGGGAGAGAGTGGCATTGTGCATGTACCCACCCAGCCTGAGAGGGAGAGAGTGGCATTGTGCCTGTGCCCACCCAGCCTGAGAGGGAGAGAGTGGCATTGTGCCTGTGCCCACCCAGCCTGAGAGGGAGAGTGGCTGTGTGCCTGTGCCCACCCAGCCTGAGAGGGAGAGAGTGGCATTGTGGCTGTGCCCACCCAGCCTTAGGGAGAGAGTGGCATTATGCCTGTGCCCACCCTGCCTGAGAGGGAAAGTGGCATTGTGCCTGTGCCCACCCAGCCCGAGAGGGAGAGTGGCATTGTGTCTGTGCCCACCCAGCCTGAGAGGGGGAGAGTGGCATTGTGCCCACCCAGCCTGAGAGGGAGAGAGTGGCATTGTGCCTGTGCCCACCCAGCCTGAGAGGGAGAGAGTGGCATTGTGCCTATGCCCACACAGCCTGAGATGGAGGGTGGCAGTGAGCCTGCCCACCCAGCCTGAGAGGGAGAGAGTGGCATTGTGCCTGTGCCCACCCAACCTGAGAGGGAGAGAGTGGCATTGTGCCTGTGCCCACCCAGCCTGAGAGGGAGAGAGTGGCATTGCTCCTATGCCCACCCAGCCTGAGATGGCACGGCTTGCCCTGCCTTTTTGGCCGCCTGTTCTGTAACACACCAGATAATTACGTTAGTGAGCGGGAGGTTGGAACGTCTGCCGGTTTGCACCCCACATGTTGTGTATGTTACTGGATAATTGTGCGTTTGTTGGGTGCACACTCGCACAGCTCTGCCCATTGTGCACCTGTCCTGTGTATAACATGACATGCTGTCTGAGTGGCGGTCTCACTTCTGCTGTGCGTGGCTGTGTGTATCTGTGGGTATATAAATGGATAGATTACTGTATTAGTGCGAGGCTGGCATTGCCACCTTTCCTGGGCATACCTGCAGGCTGGCACAGGTGTACCCACTCAGCCTGTGCTGTTTGTTTTCCAGGCACTGGATCAGATGTTCAGGTTTCTAAGCGTCCTGGCAAGCGACCACTACTGGCCCCCGACATCGCTACCCGTGGGGACCCTCCTGACACCCCGAGAAGTGCCCCCTCTGTGCTCCGGGAGCCCTCCATGTCTTCCAATGGCCTGCTACCCATCCCCCAGGAGCCCCCTGGGCCAGACGATTCAGAGAAGGAGTCCAGCTCGGGAATTGCCCCCCGTGCTGCCCTAGAACCCGGTCCAGGAAGAGACGGTGACGGGAAGTCGCTGCCCACGGCCCCCGATAACTGCCACCGCAAACACAAAGCCAAGACGAAGCACCACGGCAAGGACGGGCGCGGCAGGAGAAGGCGGGGGGACGCCAAGTTTGAGGGGGAGAGGATCCCCAACCTGGTGAAGCAGAAGCCGGGGCGGCAGGAGGATGGGGGGGCTGAAGCCCCGGGCGGGCAGGAGGACCGGAGGGCGAGTGATGACTATGTCCTGGAGAAGCTCTTCAAGAAGTCAGGTGGGTGACGCTCTGCCACTGACGGTGTGTGACCCTGGGCATACTACATGACGTGCTGTGACGGTGTGTGTGACCCTGGGCATACTACATGACGTGCTCTGCCACTGACGGTGTGTGTGACCCTGGGCATACTACAAGAAATGCTCTGCCACTGATGGTGTGTGTGACCCTGGGCATACTACAAGACATGCTCTGCCACTGACGGTGTGTGTGACCCTGGGCATACTACAAGACGTGCTCTGCCACTGAAGGTGTGTGACCCTGGGCATACTACAAGAAATGCTCTGCCACTGACGGTGTGTGTGACCCTGGGCATACTACAAGAAATGCTCTGCCACTAACAGTGTGTGTGACCCTGGGCATACTACAAGAAATGCTCTGCCACTAACGGTGTGTGTGACCCTGGGCATACTACAAGAAGTGCTCTGCCACTGACGGTGTGTGTGACCCTGGGCATACTACAAGAAGTGATCTGCCACTGACGGTGTGTGTGACTCTGGGCATACTACAAGACGTGCTCTGCCACTGACGGTGTGTGTGACTCTGGGCATACTAAAAGACGTGCTCTGCCACTGACAGTGTGTGTGACCGTGGGCATACTATAAGACGTGCTCTGCCACTGACGGTGTGCGTGACCCTGGGCATACTACAAGAAATGCTCTGCCACTAACGGTGTGTGTGACCCTGGGCATACTACAAGAAGTGCTCTGCCACTGACGGTGTGTGTGACCCTGGGCATACTACAAGAAGTGATCTGCCACTGACGGTGTGTGTGACTCTGGGCATACTACAAGACGTGCTCTGCCACTGACGGTGTGTGTGACTCTGGGCATACTAAAAGACGTGCTCTGCCACTGACAGTGTGTGTGACCGTGGGCATACTATAAGACGTGCTCTGCCACTGACGGTGTGCGTGACTCTGGGCATACTACAAGACGTGCTCTGCCACTGACGGTGTGCGTGACCCTGGGCATACTGGAAGTGGTGCTCTGCCTCTGGTTCCCTGCGTGACCCTGATCGTCTCCCCAGGTGTGCACAGCGTGATGAAACACGATGTGATCATGGATTCCTCTCACCCGGACTTTGTGTTGGTGGAGGGCGAGGCGTGCCGCGTGGCACAGGAGGCTCTGCGCGTTCTGAAAATCTCCCGCCAGCGCTGCCACGTGGCCTCCTCTGGTATCCCAACGTGGACCGGAACCAACAGCGGAGCCAAGTGAGAACACCGGAATCTGCAGAGCATCGCACAGCATGGGAGTACTGCACTGCTCTGCAGAGCATCGCACAGCATGGGAGTACTGCACTGCTCTGCAGAAAATCACAGAGCATGGGAGTACTGCAGTGCTCTGCAGAGCATCGCACAGCATGGGAGTACAGCACTACTCTGCAGAGCATCGCACGACATGGGAGTACTGCACTGCTCTGCAGAGCATCGCACAGCATGGGACTACTGCAGTGCTCTGCAGCGCATCGCACAGCATGGGACTACTGCAGTGCTCTGCAAAGCATTTCACAGCATGGGACTACTGCAGTGCTCTGCAGAGCATCGCACAGCATGGGAGTACTGCACTGCTCTGCAGAGCATCGCACAGCATGGGAATACTGCAGTGCTCTGCAGAACATCGCACAGCATGGGAGTACAGCACTGCTCTGCAGAGCATCGCACAGCATGGGACTACTGCAGTGCTCTGCAGAGCATCGCGTGGCATGGGAGTACTGCACTGCTCTGCAGAGCATCGCACGGTATGAGACTACTGCAGTGCTCTGCAGAGCATCGCACAACATGGGAGTACTGCACTGCTCTGCAGAAAATCACAGGGCATGGGAGTACTGCAGTGCTCTGCAGAGCATCGCACAGCATGGGAGTACAGCACTGCTCTGCAGAGCATCGTACAACATGGGAGTACTGCAGTGCTCTGCAGAACATTGCACGGCATGGGAGTACTGCAGTGCTCTGCAGAGCATCGCACAGCATGGGAGTACAGCAGTGCTCTGCAGAGCATCACACAGCATGGGAGTACACCAGTGCTCTGCAGAGCATCGCATAGCATGGGAGTTCTGCAGTGCTCTGCAGAATATCGCACAGCATGGGAGTACAGCACTGCTCTGCAGTACATCGCACAGCATTGGAGTACAGCACTGCTCTGCAGAGCATTGCACAGCATGGGAGTACTGCAGTGCTCTGCAGAGCATCGCATGGCATGGGACTACTGCAGTGCTCTGCAGAGCATCGCACAGCATGGGCGTACAGCACCTGGGGGGTTCAGTCTGCACATGGGGGGGGGGGGAATCTGCACCTGGGGGGTTCAGTCTGCACATGGGGGAGGGCAGTCTGCACCTAGGTGGGTGGGACAGTTTGCACCTGATCGGGGGGGGGGGGAGTTTGCAAATGGGGAAATGGGTGAGGGTCAGTCTGTGGGGGAGGGGAGCAGTCTCCATATTGAGGGGTCAGTTTGCACATGGGGGAGGGCAGTCTGTGGGTCTTGCTGGTTCAACATGTTCCCGGTTCTGTTGCAGGCGCCGATTCGGACAGAAGAAGAACCCTCTGCTGTTCCCCTCCGAGGTCCCGGGAAAGCCCCCCCAGGACAAGTGCAAGGTAACGACGGGGAGTGATACTGCAGTGTGCGGTGGTACCGGTACTGCCCAGAGAGCAGTATTCACACTGCAGACGGGGAGTGATACTGCAGTGTGCGGCGGTACCGGTGCTGCCCAGGGAGCAGTATTCACACTGCAGACGGGGAGTGATACTGCAGTGTGCGGCGGTACCGGTGCTGCCCAGAGAGCAGTATTCACACTGCAGACGGGGAGTGATACTGCAGTGTGCGGCGGTACCGGTACTGCCCAGGCAGCAGTATTCACACTGCAGACGGGGAGTGATACTAAAGTGTGCGGCGGTACCGGTGCTGCCCGGGGAGCAGTATTCACACTGCAGACGGGGAGTGATACTGCAGTGTGCGGTGGTACCGGTGCTGCCCAGAGAGCAGTATTCACACTGCAGACGGGGAGTGATACTGCAGTGTGCGGCGGTACCGGTGCTGCCCAGGGAGCAGTATTCACACTGCAGACGGGGAGTGATACTGCAGTGTGCGGTGGTACCGGTGCTGCCCAGGGAGCAGTATTCACACTGCAGACGGGGAGTGATACTGCAGTGTGCGGTGGTACCGGTACTGCCCAGGGAGCAGTATTCACACTGCAGACGGGGAGTGATACTGCAGTGTGCGGTGGTACCGGTGCTGCCCAGGGAGCAGTATTCACACTGCAGACGGGGAGTGATACTGCAGTGTGCGGTGGTACCGGTGCTGCCCAGGGAGCAGTATTCACACTGCAGACGGGGAGTGATGCTGCAGTGTGCGGCGGTACCGGTGCTGCCCAGGGAGCAGTATTCACACTGCAGACGGGGAGTGATACTGCAGTGTGCGGTGGTACCGGTGCTGCCCAGGGAGCAGTATTCACACTGCAGACGGGGAGTGATACTGCAGTGTGCGGTGGTACCGGTGCTGCCCAGGGAGCAGTATTCACACTGCAGACGGGGAGTGATACTGCAGTGTGCGGTGGTACCGGTGCTGCCCAGAGAGCAGTATTCACACTGCAGACGGGGAGTGATACTGCAGTGTGCGGTGGTAACGGTGCTGCCCAGGGAGCAGTATTCACACTGCAGACGGGGAGTGATACTGCAGTGTGCGGTGGTACCGGTGCTGCCCAGGGAGCAGTATTCACACTGCAGACGGGGAGTGATACTGCAGTGTGCGGCGGTACCGGTGCTGCCCAGGGAGCAGTATTCACACTGCAGACGGGGAGTGATACTGCAGTGTGCGGTGGTACCGGTGCTGCCCAGGGTGCAGTATTCACACTGCAGACGGGGAGTGATACTGCAGTGTGCGGTGGTACCGGTGCTGCCCAGGGAGCAGTATTCACACTGCAGACGGGGAGTGATACTGCAGTGTGCGGCGGTACCGGTGCTGCCCAGGGAGCAGTATTCACACTGCAGACGGGGAGTGATACTGCAGTGTGCGGTGGTACCGGTGCTGCCCAGGGAGCAGTATTCACACTGCAGACGGGGAGTGATACTGCAGTGTGCGGTGGTACCGGTACTGCCCAGGGAGCAGTATTCACACTGCAGACGGGGAGTGATACTGCAGTGTGCGGTGGTACCGGTGCTGCCCAGGGAGCAGTATTCACACTGCAGACGGGGAGTGATACTGCAGTGTGCGGTGGTACCGGTGCTGCCCAGGGAGCAGTATTCACACTGCAGACGGGGAGTGATGCTGCAGTGTGCGGTGGTACCGGTGCTGCCCAGGGAGCAGTATTCACACTGCAGACGGGGAGTGATACTGCAGTGTGCGGTGGTACCGGTGCTGCCCAGGGAGCAGTATTCACACTGCAGACGGGGAGTGATACTGCAGTGTGCGGTGGTACCGGTGCTGCCCAGGGAGCAGTATTCACACTGCAGACGGGGAGTGATACTGCAGTGTGCGGTGGTACCGGTGCTGCCCAGAGAGCAGTATTCACACTGCAGACGGGGAGTGATACTGCAGTGTGCGGTGGTAACGGTGCTGCCCAGGGAGCAGTATTCACACTGCAGACGGGGAGTGATACTGCAGTGTGCGGTGGTACCGGTGCTGCCCAGGGAGCAGTATTCACACTGCAGACGGGGAGTGATACTGCAGTGTGCGGCGGTACCGGTGCTGCCCAGGGAGCAGTATTCACACTGCAGACGGGGAGTGATACTGCAGTGTGCGGTGGTACCGGTGCTGCCCAGGGTGCAGTATTCACACTGCAGACGGGGAGTGATACTGCAGTGTGCGGTGGTACCGGTGCTGCCCAGGGAGCAGTATTCACACTGCAGACGGGGAGTGATACTGCAGTGTGCGGTGGTACCGGTGCTGCCCAGGGAGCAGTATTCACACTGCAGACGGGGAGTGATACTGCAGTGTGCGGTGGTACCGGTGCTGCCCAGAGAGCAGTATTCACACTACAGACGGGGAGTGATACTGCAGTGTGCGGCGGTACCGGTGCTGCCCAGGGAGCAGTATTCACACTGCAGACGGGGAGTGATACTGCAGTGTGCGGTGGTACCGGTGCTGCCCAGGGAGCAGTATTCACACTGCAGACGGGGAGTGATACTGCAGTGTGCGGTGGTACCGGTGCTGCCCAGAGTGCAGTATTCACACTGCAGACGGGGAGTGATACTGCAGTGTGCGGTGGTACCGGTGCTGCCCAGAGAGCAGTATTCACACTGCAGACGGGGAGTGATACTGCAGTGTGCGGTGGTACCGGTGCTGCCCAGGGAGCAGTATTCACACTGCAGACGGGGAGTGATACTGCAGTGTGCGGTGGTACCGGTGCTGCCCAGGGAGCAGTATTCACACTGCAGACGGGGAGTGATACTGCAGTGTGCGGTGGTACCGGTGATGCCCAGGGAGCAGTATTCACACTGCAGACGGGGAGTGATACTGCAGTGTGCGGTGGTACCGGTGCTGCCCAGAGAGCAGTATTCACACTGCAGACGGGAAGTGATACTGCAGTGTGCGGTGGTACCGGTGCTGCCCAGGGAGCAGTATTCACACTGCAGACGGGGAGTGATACTGCAGTGTGCGGCGGTACCGGTGCTGCCCAGGGAGCAGTATTCACACTGCAGACGGGGAGTGATACTGCAGTGTGCGGTGGTACCGGTGCTGCCAAGAGAGCAGTATTCACACTGCAGACGGGGAGTGATACTGCAGTGTGCGGTGGTACCGGTGCTGCCCAGGGAGCAGTATTCACACTGCAGACGGGGAGTGATACTGCAGTGTGCGGTGGTACCGGTGCTGCCCAGGGAGCAGTATTCACACTGCAGACGGGGAGTGATACTGCAGTGTGCGGCGGTACCGGTGCTGCCCAGGGAGCAGTATTCACACTGCAGACGGGGAGTGATACTGCAGTGTGCGGTGGTACCGGTGCTGCCCAGGGTGCAGTATTCACACTGCAGACGGGGAGTGATACTGCAGTGTGCGGTGGTACCGGTGCTGCCCAGGGAGCAGTATTCACACTGCAGACGGGGAGTGATACTGCAGTGTGCGGTGGTACCGGTGCTGCCCAGGGAGCAGTATTCACACTGCAGACGGGGAGTGATACTGCAGTGTGCGGTGGTACCGGTGCTGCCCAGAGAGCAGTATTCACACTACAGACGGGGAGTGATACTGCAGTGTGCGGCGGTACCGGTGCTGCCCAGGGAGCAGTATTCACACTGCAGACGGGGAGTGATACTGCAGTGTGCGGTGGTACCGGTGCTGCCCAGGGAGCAGTATTCACACTGCAGACGGGGAGTGATACTGCAGTGTGCGGTGGTACCGGTGCTGCCCAGAGAGCAGTATTCACACTGCAGACGGGGAGTGATACTGCAGTGTGCGGTGGTACCGGTGCTGCCCAGAGAGCAGTATTCACACTGCAGATGGGGAGTGATACTGCAGTGTGCGGTGGTACCGGTGCTGCCCAGAGAGCAGTATTCACACTGCAGACGGGGAGTGATACTGCAGTGTGCGGCGGTACCGGTGCTGCCCAGGGAGCAGTATTCACACTGCAGACGGGGAGTGATACTGCAGTGTGCGGTGGTACCGGTGCTGCCCAGGGAGCAGTATTCACACTGCAGACGGGGAGTGATACTGCAGTGTGCGGTGGTACCGGTGCTGCCCAGGGAGCAGTATTCACACTGCAGACGGGGAGTGATACTGCAGTGTGTGGTGGTACCGGTGATGCCCAGGGTGCAGTATTCACACTGCAGACGGGGAGTGATACTACAGTGTGCGGCGGTACCGGTGCTGCCCAGGGTGCAGTATTCACACTGCAGACGGGGAGTGATACTACAGTGTGCGGCGGTACCGGTGCTGCCCAGGGTGCAGTATTCACACTGCAGACGGGGAGTGATACTACAGTGTGCGGCGGTACCGGTGCTGCCCAGGGAGCAGTATTCACACTGCAGACGGGGAGTGATACTGCAGTGTGCGGTGGTACCGGTACTGCCCAGAGAGCAGTATTCACACTGCAGACGGGGAGTGATACTGCAGTGTGCGGTGGTACCGGTGCTGCCCAGGGAGCAGTATTCACACTGCAGACGGGGAGTGATACTGCAGTGTGCGGTGGTACCGGTGCTGCCCAGGGAGCAGTATTCACACTGCAGACGGGGAGTGATACTGCAGTGTGCGGTGGTACCGGTACTGCCAAGAGAGCAGTATTCACACTGCAGACGGGGAGTGATACTGCAGTGTGCGGTGGTACCGGTGCTGCCCAGAGAGCAGTATTCACACTGCAGACGGGGAGTGATACTGCAGTGTGCGGTGGTACCGGTGCTGCCCAGGGAGCAGTATTCACACTGCAGAAGGGGAGTGATACTACAGTGTGCGGTGGTACCGGTGCTGCCCAGAGAGCAGTATTCACACTGCAGACGGGGAGTGATACTGCAGTGTGCGGCGGTACCGGTGCTGCCCAGGGAGCAGTATTCACACTGCAGACGGGGAGTGATCCTGCAGTGTGCGGCGGTACCGGTGCTGCCCAGGGAGCAGTATTCACACTGCAGACGGGGAGTGATACTGCAGTGTGCGGCGGTACCGGTGCTGCCCAGAGAGCAGTATTCACACTGCAGACGGGGAGTGATACTGCAGTGTGCGGTGGTACCGGTACTGCCCAGGGAGCAGTATTCACACTGCAGACGGGGAGTGATACTGCAGTGTGCGGTGGTAACGGTGCTGCCCAGGGAGCAGTATTCACACTGCAGACGGGAGTGATACTGCAGTGTGCGGTGGTACCGGTGCTGCCCAGAGAGCAGTATTCACACTGCAGACGGGGAGTGATACTGCAGTGTGCGGTGGTACCGGTACTGCCCAGGGAGCAGTATTCACACTGCAGACGGGGAGTGATACTGCAGTGTGCGGTGGTAACGGTGCTGCCCAGGGAGCAGTATTCACACTGCAGACGGGAGTGATACTGCAGTGTGCGGTGGTACCGGTGCTGCCCAGGGAGCAGTATTCACACTGCAGACGGGGAGTGATACTGCAGTGTGCGGTGGTAACGGTACTGCCCAGGGAGCAGTATTCACACTGCAGACGGGAGTGATACTGCAGTGTGCGGTGGTACCGGTACTGCCCAGAGAGCAGTATTCACACTGCAGACGGGAGTGATACTGCAGTGTGCGGTGGTACCGGTGCTGCCCAGGGAGCAGTATTCACACTGCAGACGGGGAGTGATACTGCAGTGTGCGGTGGTACCGGTGCTGCCCAGAGAGCAGTATTCACACTGCAGACGGGGAGTGATACTGCAGTGTGCGGTGGTACCGGTGCTGCCCAGGGAGCAGTATTCACACTGCAGACGGGGAGTGATGCTGCAGTGTGCGGCGGTACCGGTGCTGCCCAGGGAGCAGTATTCACACTGCAGACGGGGAGTGATACTGCAGTGTGCGGCGGTACCGGTGCTGCCCAGGGTGCAGTATTCACACTGCAGACGGGGAGTGATGCTGCAGTGTGCGGTGGTACCGGTACTGCCCAGGGAGCAGTATTCACACTACAGACGGGGAGTGATACTGCAGTGTGCGGTGGTACCGGTGCTGCCCAGGGAGCAGTATTCACACTGCAGACGGGGAGTGATACTGCAGTGTGCGGCGGTACCGGTACTGCCCAGGGAGCAGTATTCACTCTGCAGACGGGGAGTGATACTGCAGTGTGCGGCGGTACCGGTGCTGCCCAGGGAGCAGTATTCACACTGCAGACGGGGAGTGATACTGCAGTGTGCGGCGGTACCGGTACTGCCCAGGGAGCAGTATTCACTCTGCAGACGGGGAGTGATACTGCAGTGTGCGGCGGTACCGGTGCTGCCCGGGGAGCAGTATTCACACTGCAGACGGGGAGTGATACTGCAGTGTGCGGCGGTACCGGTGCTGCCCAGGGAGCAGTATTCACACTGCAGACGGGGAGTGATACTGCAGTGTGCGGTGGTACCGGTGCTGCCCAGGGAGCAGTATTCACACTGCAGACGGGGAGTGATACTGCAGTGTGCGGTGGTACCGGTGCTGCCCAGGGAGCAGTATTCACACTGCAGACGGGGAGTGATACTGCAGTGTGCGGTGGTACCGGTGCTGCCCAGGGAGCAGTATTCACACTGCAGACGGGGAGTGATACTGCAGTGTGCGGTGGTACCGGTGATGCCCAGGGTGCAGTATTCACACTGCAGACGGGGAGTGATACTACAGTGTGCGGCGGTACCGGTGCTGCCCAGGGTGCAGTATTCACACTGCAGACGGGGAGTGATACTGCAGTGTGCGGTGGTACCGGTGCTGCCCAGAGAGCAGTATTCACACTGCAGACGGGGAGTGATACTACAGTGTGCGGCGGTACCGGTGCTGCCCAGGGAGCAGTATTCACACTGCAGACGGGGAGTGATACTGCAGTGTGCGGCGGTACCGGTGCTGCCCAGGGAGCAGTATTCACACTGCAGACGGGGAGTGATACTGCAGTGTGCGGCGGTACCGGTGCTGCCCAGGGAGCAGTATTCACACTGCAGACGGGGAGTGATACTGCAGTGTGCGGTGGTACCGGTTCTGCCCAGGGAGCAGTATTCACACTGCAGACGGGGAGTGATACTGCAGTGTGCGGTGGTACCGGTTCTGCCCAGGGAGCAGTATTCACACTGCAGACGGGGAGTGATACTGCAGTGTGCGGTGGTACCGGTGCTGCCCAGAGAGCAGTATTCACACTGCAGACGGGGAGTGATACTGCAGTGTGCGGTGGTACCGGTGCTGCCCAGAGAGCAGTATTCACACTGCAGACGGGGAGTGATACTGCAGTGTGCGGTGGTACCGGTGCTGCCCAGGGTGCAGTATTCACACTGCAGACGGGGAGTGATACTGCAGTGTGCGGTGGTACCGGTGCTGCCCAGAGAGCAGTATTCACACTGCAGACGGGGAGTGATACTGCAGTGTGCGGCGGTACCGGTGCTGCCCGGGGAGCAGTATTCACACTGCAGACGGGGAGTGATACTGCAGTGTGCGGCGGTACCGGTGCTGCCCAGGGAGCAGTATTCACACTGCAGACGGGGAGTGATACTGCAGTGTGCGGCGGTACCGGTGCTGCCCAGGGTGCAGTATTCACACTGCAGACGGGGAGTGATACTGCAGTGTGCGGTGGTACCGGTGCTGCCCAGAGAGCAGTATTCACACTGCAGACGGGGAGTGATACTGCAGTGTGCGGTGGTACCGGTGCTGCCCAGGGAGCAGTATTCACACTGCAGACGGGGAGTGATACTGCAGTGTGCGGTGGTACCGGTGCTGCCCAGGGAGCAGTATTCACACTGCAGACGGGGAGTGATACTGCAGTGTGCGGTGGTACCGGTGCTGCCCAGGGAGCAGTATTCACACTGCAGACGGGGAGTGATACTGCAGTGTGCGGTGGTACCGGTACTGCCAAGAGAGCAGTATTCACACTGCAGACGGGGAGTGATACTGCAGTGTGCGGCGGTACCGGTGCTGCCCGGGGAGCAGTATTCACACTGCAGACGGGGAGTGATACTGCAGTGTGCGGTGGTACCGGTGCTGCCCAGGGAGCAGTATTCACACTGCAGACGGGGAGTGATACTGCAGTGTGCGGTGGTACCGGTACTGCCAAGAGGGACAGTATTCACACTGCAGACGGGGAGTGATACTGCAGTGTGCGGTGGTACCGGTGCTGCCCAGGGAGCAGTATTCACACTGCAGACGGGGAGTGATACTGCAGTGTGCGGTGGTACCGGTGCTGCCCGGGGAGCAGTATTCACACTGCAGACGGGGAGTGATACTGCAGTGTGCGGCGGTAACGGTGCTGCCCAGAGAGCAGTATTCACACTGCAGACGGGGAGTGATACTGCAGTGTGCGGTGGTACCGGTGCTGCCCAGGGAGCAGTATTCACACTGCAGACGGGGAGTGATACTGCAGTGTGCGGTGGTACCGGTACTGCCAAGAGGGACAGTATTCACACTGCAGACGGGGAGTGATACTGCAGTGTGCGGTGGTACCGGTGCTGCCCAGGGAGCAGTATTCACACTGCAGACGGGGAGTGATACTGCAGTGTGCGGTGGTACCGGTGCTGCCCAGGGAGCAGTATTCACACTGCAGACGGGGAGTGATACTGCAGTGTGCGGTGGTACCGGTGCTGCCCAGGGAGCAGTATTCACACTGCAGACGGGGAGTGATACTGCAGTGTGCGGTGGTACCGGTGATGCCCAGGGTGCAGTATTCACACTGCAGACGGGGAGTGATACTACAGTGTGCGGCGGTACCGGTGCTGCCCAGGGTGCAGTATTCACACTGCAGACGGGGAGTGATACTACAGTGTGCGGCGGTACCGGTGCTGCCCAGGGAGCAGTATTCACACTGCAGACGGGGAGTGATACTGCAGTGTGCGGCGGTACCGGTGCTGCCCAGGGAGCAGTATTCACACTGCAGACGGGGAGTGATACTGCAGTGTGCGGCGGTACCGGTGCTGCCCAGGGAGCAGTATTCACACTGCAGACGGGGAGTGATACTGCAGTGTGCGGTGGTACCGGTTCTGCCCAGGGAGCAGTATTCACACTGCAGACGGGGAGTGATACTGCAGTGTGCGGTGGTACCGGTGCTGCCCAGAGAGCAGTATTCACACTGCAGACGGGGAGTGATACTGCAGTGTGCGGTGGTACCGGTTCTGCCCAGGGAGCAGTATTCACACTGCAGACGGGGAGTGATACTGCAGTGTGCGGTGGTACCGGTTCTGCCCAGGGAGCAGTATTCACACTGCAGACGGGGAGTGATACTGCAGTGTGCGGTGGTACCGGTGCTGCCCAGAGAGCAGTATTCACACTGCAGACGGGGAGTGATACTGCAGTGTGCGGTGGTACCGGTGCTGCCCAGAGAGCAGTATTCACACTGCAGACGGGGAGTGATACTGCAGTGTGCGGTGGTACCGGTGCTGCCCAGGGAGCAGTATTCACACTGCAGACGGGGAGTGATACTGCAGTGTGCGGTGGTACCGGTGCTGCCCAGGGTGCAGTATTCACACTGCAGACGGGGAGTGATACTGCAGTGTGCGGTGGTACCGGTGCTGCCCAGAGAGCAGTATTCACACTGCAGACGGGGAGTGATACTGCAGTGTGCGGCGGTACCGGTGCTGCCCGGGGAGCAGTATTCACACTGCAGACGGGGAGTGATACTGCAGTGTGCGGCGGTACCGGTGCTGCCCAGGGAGCAGTATTCACACTGCAGACGGGGAGTGATACTGCAGTGTGCGGCGGTACCGGTGCTGCCCAGGGTGCAGTATTCACACTGCAGACGGGGAGTGATACTGCAGTGTGCGGTGGTACCGGTGCTGCCCAGAGAGCAGTATTCACACTGCAGACGGGGAGTGATACTGCAGTGTGCGGTGGTACCGGTGCGGCCCAGGGAGCAGTATTCACACTGCAGACGGGGAGTGATACTGCAGTGTGCGGTGGTACCGGTGCTGCCCAGGGAGCAGTATTCACACTGCAGACGGGGAGTGATACTGCAGTGTGCGGTGGTACCGGTGCTGCCCAGGGAGCAGTATTCACACTGCAGACGGGGAGTGATACTGCAGTGTGCGGTGGTACCGGTGCTGCCCAGGGAGCAGTATTCACACTGCAGACGGGGAGTGATACTGCAGTGTGCGGTGGTACCGGTACTGCCAAGAGGGACAGTATTCACACTGCAGACGGGGAGTGATACTGCAGTGTGCGGTGGTACCGGTGCTGCCCAGGGAGCAGTATTCACACTGCAGACGGGGAGTGATACTGCAGTGTGCGGTGGTACCGGTGCTGCCCGGGGAGCAGTATTCACACTGCAGACGGGGAGTGATACTGCAGTGTGCGGCGGTACCGGTGCTGCCCAGAGAGCAGTATTCACACTGCAGACGGGGAGTGATACTGCAGTGTGCGGTGGTACCGGTGCTGCCCAGGGAGCAGTATTCACACTGCAGACGGGGAGTGATACTGCAGTGTGCGGTGGTACCGGTGCTGCCCAGGGAGCAGTATTCACACTGCAGACGGGGAGTGATACTGCAGTGTGCGGTGGTACCGGTGCTGCCCAGAGAGCAGTATTCACACTGCAGACGGGGAGTGATACTGCAGTGTGCGGTGGTACCGGTGCTGCCCAGGGAGCAGTATTCACACTGCAGACGGGGAGTGATACTGCAGTGTGCGGTGGTACCGGTGCTGCCCAGGGTGCAGTATTCACACTGCAGACGGGGAGTGATACTGCAGTGTGCGGTGGTACCGGTGCTGCCCAGAGAGCAGTATTCACACTGCAGACGGGGAGTGATACTGCAGTGTGCGGCGGTACCGGTGCTGCCCGGGGAGCAGTATTCACACTGCAGACGGGGAGTGATACTGCAGTGTGCGGCGGTACCGGTGCTGCCCAGGGTGCAGTATTCACACTGCAGACGGGGAGTGATACTGCAGTGTGCGGTGGTACCGGTGCTGCCCAGAGAGCAGTATTCACACTGCAGACGGGGAGTGATACTGCAGTGTGCGGTGGTACCGGTGCGGCCCAGGGAGCAGTATTCACACTGCAGACGGGGAGTGATACTGCAGTGTGCGGTGGTACCGGTGCTGCCCAGGGAGCAGTATTCACACTGCAGACGGGGAGTGATACTGCAGTGTGCGGTGGTACCGGTGCTGCCCAGGGAGCAGTATTCACACTGCAGACGGGGAGTGATACTGCAGTGTGCGGTGGTACCGGTGCTGCCCAGGGAGCAGTATTCACACTGCAGACGGGGAGTGATACTGCAGTGTGCGGTGGTACCGGTACTGCCAAGAGGGACAGTATTCACACTGCAGACGGGGAGTGATACTGCAGTGTGCGGTGGTACCGGTGCTGCCCAGGGAGCAGTATTCACACTGCAGACGGGGAGTGATACTGCAGTGTGCGGTGGTACCGGTGCTGCCCGGGGAGCAGTATTCACACTGCAGACGGGGAGTGATACTGCAGTGTGCGGCGGTACCGGTGCTGCCCAGAGAGCAGTATTCACACTGCAGACGGGGAGTGATACTGCAGTGTGCGGTGGTACCGGTGCTGCCCAGGGAGCAGTATTCACACTGCAGACGGGGAGTGATACTGCAGTGTGAGTCTGTACAGCAAACAGGGGGGGTCATTTAATGAAGGTTACGAAGTTACTGACGGAAAACAGGACCAGATTTATCAGGGGTGTCATGGGGGTACACTCTCCCACCCCCCTTCTCTCTCCTCCCTCTCCCTTCCCTCCCCCCTCTCCCCCCCCTCCTCTCTCTCTCCCCCCTTCTGCCTAGGGACGCGGGGGTTCTCTTTCTCTTCTCACTCACCCCCTCTCACTCTCCCCAGGGATGCGGGGGTTCTCTCTTTCCCCCCTCTCGCTCTCCCCCTCTCCCCGGGGTTCTCTCGCTCACCCCCTCTCTCACTCACCCCCTCTCACTATCCCCCTCTCCCCAGGGTCGCGGTTGTTCTCTCTCCCCCCCTCTCACTATCCCCCTCTCCCCAGGGTCGCGGGGGTTCTCTCACCCCCCCTCTCACTATCCCCTTCTCCCCAGGGACGCGGTGGCTCTCTCCCCCCTCTCTCTCCCCAGGGACGCGAGGGTTCTCTCTCCCCAGGGACGCGGGCATTCTCTCTCCCCAGGGACGCGGGGGCTCTCTCTCCCCCCTTTCTCTCTCCCCCTCCCCCCAGGGACGCGGGGGTTCTCTCTCCCCAGGGACGCGGGGGTTCTCTCTCCCTCTCTCCCCAGGGACGCGGGGGCTCTCTCTCCCCCTCTCTCCCCAGGGACGCGGTGGCTCTCTCTCCCCCCTCTCTCCCCAGGGACGCGGGGTTCTCTCTCCCCCCTCTCTCTCCCCAGGGACGCGGGGTTCTCTCTCCCCCCTCTCTCTCCCCAGGGACGCGGGGTTCTCTCTCCCCCCTCTCTCTCCCCAGGGACGCGGGGGTTCTCTCTCCCCCCTCTCTCTCCCCCCTCTCTCTCCCCAGGGACGCGGGGGTTCTCTCTCCCCCCTCTCTCTCCCCAGGGACGCGGGGTTCTCTCTCCCCCCTCTCTCTCCCCAGGGACACGGGGTTCTCTCTCCCCCGGGACGCGGGGTTCTCTCTCCCCCCTCTCTCTCCCCAGGGACGCGGTGGCTCTCTCTCCCCCCTCTCTCTCCCCAGGGACGCGGGGGTTCTCTCTCCCCCCTCTCTCTCCCCAGGGACGCGGGGTTCTCTCTCCCCCCTCTCTCTCCCCAGGGATGCGGGGCTCTCTCTTCGGTGATTTTGCCAGTAACGATGTGTTTTCCTTCCCGGTATTGTCCTTCTGCCAGAGACCGTCCGGCACTGACCTCCTTCTCCCCGCAGGACGCCAAGGTCACCAAGCCACAGGACCGGGCTCCGGCCGAAGCCCCCTCGCACTTCACTGGAGACCCTCAGACGGCAGACCCTACCCCTAACACCTCCTCCTCGCTGCTCGCCCGCATGAAGGCGAGGAACCACCTGCTCCTGCCCCCCAGGGAAGAGGGCGAGACGGGCGAGGGTACGCCCTGCGCCGCGGACCCCACGGAGCACGACGAGCTGCTGGCGGACATGAGGAACTTCGTGGCCTTCCAGGCGCGGGAGGACGGCGCGGCCAGCACCCAGGAGCTGCTGCAGGAGTTTGAGGTTAAGCTGTCCCCCTCGCAGGCGTGCGTCTTCCGGGAGCTGCTGCGCCGGCTCTGCACCTTTCACCGGAGCAGCGGGGGTGCCGGCGTGTGGCGGCTCCGGGACGAATTCCGCTGAGCTCCACGCCCAGCGTAGGACGGGTCACAGGGGTCATTCCTGGTGTACTGGTGGCAGGGATAAGTTATATAAGTATTTTAAAATCCTTTTCACAGTTGCTTTGTGATCCTGGGGGTGGGGAGGGGGTGCAGAGGGGGGTGGGGAGGGGGTGCAGAGGGGGGTGGGGAGGGGGTGCAGAAGGGGGTTGGTTCCCTGCTCGCCCCCGTTTTGCAGCCCTGAAGAAATACCGTTTGTGATTAATTTCTCCTCTACCCCCAACCAAAAAAAGCGAAATCTTTGCTCTTCTCACGGTTACATTAAGGAAGACAATTGGATGACTTCATAGTTACAGCTGCTACGTGGAGTTGCACCTTCTTTTAAAGCAACGATGCCAGCTGCGGGGACCAGGGGCCCGAGTCACAGGGTTCCCCCGAGTCACAGGGTCCCCCCGAGTCACAGGGTTCCCCCCGAGTCACAGGGTTCCCCCGAGTCACAGGGTTCTCCCGAGTCACAGGGTTCCCCCGAGTCACAGGGTTCCCCCCGAGTCACAGGGTTCCCCCGAGTCACAGGGTTCCCCTCGAGTCACAGGGTTCCCCTCGAGTCACAGGGTTCCCCCCGAGTCACAGGGTTCCCCTCGAGTCACAGGGTTCTCCCGAGTCACAGGGTTCCCCACCAAGTCACAGGGTTCCCCCGAGTCACAGGGTTCCCCCGAGTCACAGGGTTCCCCACCAAGTCACAGGGTTCCCCCCGAGTCACAGGGTTCCCCCGAGTCACAGGGTTCCCCACCAAGTCACAGGGTTCCTCCGAGTCACAGGGTTCTCCCGAGTCACAGGGTTCCCCCGAGTCACAGGGTTCTCCCGAGTCACAGGGTTCCCCACCAAGTCACAGGGTTCCCCCGAGTCACAGGGTTCTCCCGAGTCACAGGGTTCCCCCGAGTCACAGGGTTCCCCACCGAGTCACAGGGTTCCCCCGAGTCACAGGGTTCCCCCCGAGTCACAGGGTTCCCCCGAGTCACAGGGTTCCCCCCGAGTCACAGGGTTCCCCCGAGTCACAGGGTTCCCCACCAAGTCACAGGGTTCCCCCCGAGTCACAGGGTTCCCCCGAGTCACAGGATTCCCCCCGAGTCACAGGGTTCCCCCGAGTCACAGGGTTCCCCCCGAGGGGGGCGGGACCCTTTTACCTACTTCACTCAGCGGGGTGCAGACACCCGGGGGGGACCCTTTTACCTACCTTACTCAGCGGGGTGCAGACACCCGGGGGGGGGGGGGGGCCTTTTACCTTCCTCACTCAGCGGGGTGCAGACACCCGGGGGGGGGGGGGGGGGGGGCTTTTAAAGCGGCTTTTTCCAAGTCCTTGCTGACTTTTTTTATCTTCTGTATTTTGTCATTAAATATAAATTGTAAATCTAAATGGGGAAAAAAAGACATGGCGGCCGTTTGTACGGTGCTGTACACCGGAGAAACTGGAGGCAGCCGCACCGCTGCAGGGGCTGGCACTGAAAGAGTTAAACTCCCTCCGTACTCGGTAAACGCGCGGGGGGCCCTGATTGCGCTGCTCCGCTTTCTTGGGGTCTTTGAACTGAGCTCTTCTCTGCGACTTTGTGTGGCGGTTACGGAGGTGCGAGAGACGGACGCTCACTGGCAGCTAACAGGTTAAACTGCCGTTTGTAACCCTTTTGCTGCTGACGCGGCCTGTGCGTATTGTGCCGCCATGTTCCCCGCGCCTCTCCGGTTATGTAACACTCCCCCCAACCCCCCGCTCACTGCCACACTGTCCCACCTGCGCGGTGCCGATTAACGCAGGGGGCTCACTCAAGGCAGGCATGCCACGTTCCGGCGCAACCACGCCACGTTCCAGCGCTGCCACGCCACGTACCGGCGCAGCCACGGGCAGCCTTCACATGCTGACACGGTTACAGAATCATCCAGGGAACGATTAATTAAAGCAAGAACATGTTCTCACTGCAGAGTGGGCCAACTCCAGCCCCCAAGGGCCACCAACAGGTCTGGTTTTCAGGATATCCCTGCTTCAGCACAGGTGAAGACTGAGTAACTGATTGAGCCACGTGCTGAAGCAGAGGGAGCCTGAAAACCTGACCTGTCGGTGGCCCTTGAGGATGAGTTGGCCGCCCCTGTCAGAGCATCGCTGGTCCTTCTGGTAATGAAGAGGTTAAATGCCGCATTGTCCCTTTGCAATAAACGGACTCTTTGTACTGGTGCCGCCTGTCCTTATTCCTGCAGCGTTGTCACGTGTTAAATGTCAAACAAAAGTCCATCTTCACTGCGCCGTGGGTCCTTCATTTTGCAGAGCGCAGTCCGCCGCCGCCGCCGCGGCCACGGGCTGAGACCTGGCGTCACGATAATCTGCCCGCGGGTCCTGTATGTATAGTTGTACTTAATTAGCGCCAGCAGTATAAGCAGCGCTTTGCTCTTTACAAAAGTACATCACTGGGAAAACAAAGTACAATCAATGGGGATAAGAGAGAGGGAGATTCCGCCCCCAAGAGCTTACAATTAAGTGGTATGTTGTGCGAGGAATGGAAGTGTTTTGTGGGGAATCGGTGTTGCTGCGGCTAACATCCCGAGTTTCATAGTTTGGATTCCCGGGGGCTAAACACCCTAATGTGGCCGCAACTGAAGACATGAGGAACAAAGAAACAAAGTGTTATGTGGGGAGAAGGGGTGTTAGAAGCGACACTGTGATAGGGAGGATCCTCTTATTTTGTCACCAGTGTGAAAGCTTCATCCAAAGCGAGACCCCCACACCTCCGCGGCGACATCCGCACCTCTGCGGAGACCCCCACACCTCCGCGGCGACACCCGCACCTCTGCGGAGACCCCAACACCTCTGCGGAGACCCCCACACCTCTGCGGCGACACCCGCACCTCCGCGGCGACACCCGCACCTCTGCGGAGACCCCAACACCTCTGTGGAGACCCCCACACCACACCTCCGCAGCGACCCCCACACCTCTCCGGAGACCCCCACACCTCCGTGGAGACCCCCCCCCCCTGGTGTGTGTGTGTGTGTGTGTATATATGTATGTAAAGAGGGGCACAATGTACTGCGGATAGAGCAGAGAGCTGCTGCAAACATCCATTTTATTTACAAGAAAACTACTGTTCTTTAGTTTTGCTTCTGTACAGACTAGCTTTGTGCGTGCGTGCATGTGTGTGTGTGTGCGTGCGTGTGTGCGCGTGTGCGTCACTTGGGGGATACGCGTTTGGAGGACCCTTCCAGCTGGCGGTGACTTACGGTCACGATATGCTTTTATTGATGTCCTGTTTGTGAGCGAGCCTTGTTCCCTCCCTCCCCTTATTGTAGTTATTAAATGTGTAACAGTGTTACACTACAGGGCGTGCGCTTTCTTTTACATTCTTTCCGGGGGGAGGTGTCTGTCCCCTTTGAAAGCAGCTGACGCCCGTACTTTGAGATCCATTCATTTATTGGGACTATTTTTTTACTCCTATCTGCCTTATAACAGTGTTGAAGTTACTATGGGACACTGGTGTCCCGCTGACTGACATATATCAGTCTTTGTAATATCTACTCAATTGAGTCACTACTATAATTATCAGCGGCGCTACTAATTTCCTTTTACTTTGGTGTATATATATGTGTGTGTATGTATTGGTGTGTGTGTGTGTATATATATATGTATTGGTGTGTGTGTGTGTGTGTATATATATATATATTGGTGTATATGTGTGTGTATATACAGTTAGGTCCGGAAATAATTGGACACTGATACAAGTTTTTTTATTTCGGCTGTGTACCAAAATAAATTCAAGTTACAGTTAAATAGTGAATATGAGGTTAAAGTGCAGTCTATCAGCTTTAATTTGAGGGTATTCACATCCAAATTGGAGGAAGGGTTTAGGAATTACATTTCTTTAATATGTAGCCCCCTCTTCTTCAAGGGACCAACAGTAATTGGACAATTGACTCAGAAGCTGTTTCATGGACAGGTGTGGGCTATTCCTTCGTTATTTCATCATCAATTAAGCAGGTAAAAGGTCTGGAGTTGATTCAAGGTGTGGCATTCGCATTTGGAAGCTGTTGCTGTGAACCCACAACATGCGGTGAAATGAGCTCTCAATGCAAGTGAAACAGGGCATCCTTAGGCTGCAAAAAAAAAAGAAAATCCATCAGAGAGATAGCAGGAACATTAGGATTGGCCAAATCAACAGTTTGATACATTCTGAGAAAAAAAGAACGCACTGGTGAGCTCTGCAACACACAAAGGCCTGGACATCCACGGAAGACAACAGTGGTGGATGATCGTAGGATCCTTTCCATGGTAAAGAAAAACCCCTTCACAACATCCAGCCAAGTGAAGAACACTCTCCAGGAGGTAGGCATATCATTATCCAAGTCTACCATAAAGACAAGATTTCACGAGAGCAAATACAGAGGGTTCACCACAAGGTGCAAACCATTCATAAGCCTCAAGAATAGAAAGGCCAGATTAGACTTTGCCAAACAATATCTAAAAAAGCCAGGCCAGTTCTGGAACATCATTCTATGGACAGATGAAACTAAGATCAACCTGTACCAGAATGATGGGAAGAATAAAGTATGGAGAAGGCTTGGAACGGCTCATGATCAAAAGCATACCACATAATCTGTAAAACATAGTGGAGACAGTGTGATGGCATGGGCATGCATTGCTTACAATGGCACTGGGTAACTAGTGTTTATTGATGATGTGACAGAAGACAGAAGCAGCAGGATGAATTCTGAATTGTATGGTGATATATTGTCTGCTCAGATTCAGCGAAGTTGATTGGACGGCGTTTCACTTTACAGATGGATAATGACCCTAAACATACTGTGAAAGCAACCCAGGAGTTTTTTAAGGCAAAGAAGTGGAATATTCTGCAATGGCCGAGTCAATCACCTGATCTCAACCCGATTGAGCATGCATTTCACTTGCTGAAGACAAAACTTAAGGCAGAAAGACCTTAGAACAAACAACAACTGAAGACAGCTGCAGTAAAGTCCTGGCAAAGCATCACAAAGGAGGAAACCCAGCGTTTGGAGATGTCCATGCGTTCCAGACTTCAAGCAGTCATTGCCTGCAAAGGATTCTCGACAAAGTATTAAAAATGAACATTTTATTTATGATTGTGTTAATTTGTCCAATTACATTTGAGCCCCTGAAATAAGGGGACTGTGTATAAAAATGGTTGCAATTCCTAAACGTTTCATACGATATTTTTGTTCAACCCCTTGAATTAAAGCTGAAAGTCTGCACTTCTATTGCATCTCAGTTGTTTCATTTCAAATCCATTGTGGTGGCGTACAGAGCCAAAATTATGAAAATTGTGTCAGTGTCCAATTATTTCCGGACCCAAGTGTGTGTGTGTGTGTGTGTGTGTGTGTGTGTGTGTGTGTATATATATAAGTGTGTGGGTGTGTGTGCGTGTGTGTGTGTATATATATAAGTGTGTGGGTGTATGTGTGTGTGTGTATATGCAGTGACCGCCTCCCAGGGCCGGGGGATTGTTCAGCGCCATTACAATGGGAACAAAGCCTCCCCCAGCTCCGAGACACAAACTGGCTCACTGTTTGAGTAAGGGTCAGTTATATAAAGGGGCTTGCGGCTTGCAGACATACTCTGCATCATTATACAATGCAGTATGTCCAGTTTCTGGAGGGATGGGGGGGGCTTGGAGTTTCCCTTACTTTGAGGCGTTTGACCACACAGTGTCTCCTCGCTGTGCGTTCAGTTAGTTAATAACACAGGCCAGAGACATTCTGGCATTACCCGTGTCCAGGGCAGGGAGAGAGGACTCGCAGTGGCTGCAGGAGCCATCCCACTTAGCAAAGTGAAAGCACTCTGCCACCTAACGTCTTCTGTACATTGTTTTACATGTTCATTTGTAATTTAACCATTTGTCTGTGAAAGGACTCGGCTGTTCTGCATCTCAGCTGGCAGCCGAGAGGTTAATGACATGTTGGTTCGTTAATGAATGATTGGGCTCATTGTTGCTTCATTAACCCCCAGGGGGTGAGCAGAAGGTGTTAGGTGATTCAGTGGGATCAGCATGGGGGGGAGGCTGGCATTACCTCTGCCCCACTCCTCACCCTTGGAGTGAATGGGTCCCCCAATTGGATTAAGCCCTGATTGTTAGTAATTACGTGCTCGTTATGGAGGGAGCTGTCCTCTGTCCCTAAACAATCCCCCCTCCTGCGGAGAAGGGGTAGCAGTTCCTGGGATAAAGACCCCACCCCTGGCAGGGGGGCAGATAGGACCCCATTGTATGAAGGGCGCTCCGTTACTGGAATCTCACTTCCCTCTTAGTAACATTCACTGAGATTTACAGTAACCTGAAAGCGCTCGGCCATCTCACACCTTGGCAGAGATATCAGCCTCCAGGTACTGAAATCGGTGAGATTTGGGGGTTCGGGCCCAAAACATGGCATTATAATATAAAGTACTGATTCCTATTCGTGCCGCTCCATTCCAGCCCTGGAGACTGCCGCTGTGCTGAATCAGGGACCCTGACTCCGAGCCTCCACCCGGCGGTGGGAGATGCCGCTGTGCTGAATCAGGGACCCTGACTCCGAACCTCCGCCCGGCGGTGGGAGATTCCGCTGTGCTGAATCAGGGACCCTGACTCAGAGCCTCCGCCCGGCGGTGGGAGATGCCGCTGTGCTGAATCAGGGACCCTGACTCCGAGCCTCCGCCCGGCGGTGGGAGATTCCGCTGTGCTGAATCAGGGACCCTGACTCAGAGCCTCCGCCCGGCGGTGGGAGATGCCGCTGTGCTGAATCAGGGACCCTGACTCCGAGCCTCCGCCCGGCGGTGGGAGATGCCGCTGTGCTGAATCAGGGACCCTGACTCAGAGCCTCCGCCCGGCGGTGGGAGATGCCGCTGTGCTGAATCAGGGACCCTGACTCCGAGCCTCCGCCCGGCGGTGGGAGATGCCGCTGTGCTGAATCAGGGACCCTGACTCCGAGCCTCCGCCCGGCGGTGGGAGATGCCGCTGTGCTGAATCAGGGACCCTGACTCCGAGCCTCCGTCCGGCGGTGGGAGATGCCGCTGTGCTGAATCAGGGACCCTGACTCAGAGCCTCCGCCCGGCGGTGGGAGATGCCGCTGTGCTGAATCAGGGACCCTGACTCCGAGCCTCCGCCCGGCGGTGGGAGATGCCGCTGTGCTGAATCAGGGACCCTGACTCCGAGCCTCCGCCCGGCGGTGGGAGATGCCGCTGTGCTGAATCAGGGACCCTGACTCCGAGCCTCCGCCCGGCGGTGGGAGATGCCGCTGTGCTGAATCAGGGACCCTGACTCCGAGCCTCCGCCCGGCGGTGGGAGATGCCGCTGTGCTGAATGAGGGACCCGGACTCCGAGCCTCCGCCCGGCGGTGGGAGATGCTGCTGTGCTGAATCAGGGACCCTGACTCCGAGCCTCCGCCCGGCGGTGGGAGATGCCGCTGTGCCTCGGTTTCCATGTGTAAGGTTTCTCGTGCATTGCTGGTCGGAATCTCCCACATCCCACGGCACTGAGTACAGACCATGTGACTGCGTAATGCTAAAGACCCCAACAGTAGGATAAATGAATGAATGAATAACCAGATACTTGTAGGGGGGGGGGGGACCCCTAAACATAAACTTGATAGAAGACAGGTGCTGGGTTGCAGTCCCGGATGGTAAGCTCACTAATAAGTGACGCTGCTGTTAACAATAACACCAGGAAGATTGAGCATAATAACCCCCTATAACGTACCAATTGTCTAAATAAAGTCATGAACAGGAAAACATGTAGCAAGCGACTGACTCTCTCTGAGTGCTGCACAGTCCACGCGATCCAAAGGCGAGGGGTCCCCAGGTGTGCGTCCATCCAAAGGCGAGGGGTCCCCAGGTGTGCGTCCATCCAAAGGCGAGGGGTCCCCAGGTGTGCTTCGGTCCAAAGGTGAGGGGTCCCCAGGTGTGCTTCCGTCCAAAGGTGAGGGGTCCCCAGGTGTGCTTCCGTCCAAAGGTGAGGGGTCCCCAGGTGTGCTTCCGTCCAAAGGTGAGGGGTCCCCAGGTGTGCTTCCGTCCAAAGGTGAGGGGTCCCCAGGTGTGCTTCCGTCCAAAGGTGAGGGGTCCCCAGGTGTGCTTCCGTCCAAAGGTGAGGGGTCCCCAGGTGTGCTTCCGTCCAAAGGTATGGGGTCCCCAGGTGTGCTTCCGTCCAAAGGTGAGGGGTCCCCAGGGGTGCTTCCGTCCAGAGGTGAGGGGTCCCCAGGTGTGCTTCCGTCCAAAGGTGAGGGGTCCCCAGGTGTGCTTCCGTCCAAGGGGTAGGCTAGTAGAGAAGGGGAAAAACTGGAAGAGCACTACTGTAGGTATCACAAAAGTAGAAAGGAGGGTGCGTATCCCATAAAAAGATTATTTATTGGTCATGGAAAAACAGGGCGACGGAGAGAGAGCCCTACCAACGCTTCACGCGTCACAGAGCGCTCTCACGGTATTTCACACTCCCTAACATCACATAAATACAACCGCCGAAAACCAGTGACACACACACCTGCCAATACCTCTCCCTATACACCCCACATCCCGCTGCTAATACCTCTCCCTATACACCCCACATCCCTCTGACAATACCTCTCCCTATACACACTAACACCCTGCTGCTAATACCTCTCCCTATACACACTAACACCCCGCTGCTAATACCTCTCCTTATACACCCTAAAATCCCGCTGCTAATACCTCTCCCTATACACCCTAAAATCCCACTGCTAATACCTCTCCCTATACACCCTAACATCCCGCTGCTAATACCTCTCCCTATACACCCTAACATCCCGCTGCTAATACCTCTCCCTATACACCCTAACATCCCGCTGCTAATACCTCTCCCTATACACCCTAACATCCTGCTGCTAATACCTCTCCCTATACACCCCAACATCCCGCTGCTAATACCTCTCCCTATACATCCTAACATCCCGCTGCTAATACCTCTCCCTATACACCCTAACATCCCGCTGCTAATACCTCTCCCTATACACCCTAACACCCCGCTGCTAATACCTCTCCCTATGCACCCTTACATCCCGCTGCTAATACCTCTCCCTATACACCCTAACAACCTGCTGCTAATACCTCTCCCTATACACCCTAACATCCCGCTGCTAATACCTCTCCCTATACACCCTAACACCCCGCTGCTAATACCTCTCCCTATACACCCTACATCCCGCTGCTAATACCTCTCCCTATACACCCTAACACCCCGCTGCTAATATGTCTCCCTATACACCCTACATCCTGCTGCTAATACCTCTCCCTATACACCCTAACACCCTGCTGCTAATACCTCTCCCTATACACCCTAACATCCCGCTGCTAATACCTCTCCCTATACACCCTAACATCTCGCTGCTAATACCTCTCCTTATACACCCTAACATCCCGCTGCCAATACCTCTCCCTATACACCCTAACACCCCGCTGCTAATACCTCTCCCTATACACCCTAACATCCCGCTGCTAATACCTCTCCTTATACACCCTAACATCCCGCTGCTAATACCTCTCCCTATACACCCTAACATCCCGCTGCTAATACCTCTCCCTATACACCCTAACATCCTGCTGCTAATACCTCTCCCTATACACCCTAACATCCCGCTGCTAATACCTCTCCTTATACACCCTAACATCCCGCTGCTAATACCTCTCCCTATACACCCCGCTGCTAATACCTCTCCCTATACACCCTAACATCCCGCTGCTAATACCTCTCCTTATACACCCTAACATCCCGCTGCTAATACCTCTCCCTATACACCCTAACATCCCGCTGCTAATACCTCTCCCTATACACCCTAACATCCCGCTGCTAATACCTCACCCTATACACCCTAACATCCCGCTGCTAATACCTCTCCTATACACCCTAACATCCCGCTGCTAATACCTCTCCTTATACACCCTAACATCCCGCTTCTAATACCTCTCCCTATACACCCTAACACCCCGCTGCTAATACCTCTCCTTATACACCCTAACATCCCGCTGCTAATACCTCTCCCTATACACCCTAACATCCCGCTGCTAATACCTCTCCCTATACACCCTAACATCCCGCTGCTAATACCTCTCCCTATACACCCTAACATCCCGCTGCTAATACCTCACCCTATACACCCTAACATCCCGCTGCTAATACCTCTCCTTATACACCCTAACATCCCGCTGCTAATACCTCTCCCTATACACCCTAACACCCCGCTGCTAATACCTCTCCTTATACACCCTAACATCCCGCTGCTAATACCTCTCCTTATACACCCTAACATCCCGCTGCTAATACCTCTCCCTATACACCCTAACATCCCGCTGCTAATACCTCTCCCTATACACCCTAACATCCCGCTGCTAATACCTCACCCTATACACCCTAACATCCCGCTGCTAATACCTCTCCCTATACACCCTAACATCCTGCTGCTAATACCTCTCCCTATACACCCTAACATCCCGCTGCTAATACCTCTCCCTATACACCCTAACATCCCGCTGCTAATACCTCACCCTAACACCCCGCTGCTAATACCTCACCCTATACACCCTAACATCCCGCTGCTAATACCTCTCCTTATACACCCTAACATCGTGCTGCTAATACCTCTCCTTACACACCCTAACATCGTGCTGCTAATACCTCTCCTTATACACCCTAACATCCCGCTGCTAATACCTCTCCCTATACACCCTAACATCCCGCTGCTAATACCTCTCCCTATACACCCTAACATCCCGCTGGTAATACCTCTCCTTATACACCCTAACATCGTGCTGCTAATACCTCTCCTTATACACCCTAACATCCCGCTGCTAATACCTCTCCTTATACACCCTAACACCCCGCTGCTAATACCTCACCCTATACACCCTAACATCCCGCTGCTAATACCTCTCCTTATACACCCTAACATCCCGCTGCCAATACCTCTCCCTATACACCCTAACACCCCGCTGCTAATACCTCTCCCTATACACCCTAACATCCCGCTGCTAATACCTCTCCTTATACACCCTAACATCCCGCTGCTAATACCTCTCCCTATACACCCTAACATCCCACTGCTAATACCTCTCCCTATACACCCTAACATCCCGCTGCTACAGTAATACCTCTCCCTATACACCCTAACATCCCGCTGCTAATACCTCTCCCTATACACCCTAACATCCTGCTGCTAATACCTCTCCCTATACACCCTAACATCCCGCTGCTAATACCTCTCCTTATACACCCTAACATCCCGCTGCTAATACCTCTCCCTATACACCCCGCTGCTAATACCTCTCCCTATACACCCTAACATCCCGCTGCTAATACCTCTCCTTATACACCCTAACATCCCGCTGCTAATACCTCTCCCTATACACCCTAACATCCCGCTGCTAATACCTCTCCCTATACACCCTAACATCCCGCTGCTAATACCTCACCCTATACACCCTAACATCCCGCTGCTAATACCTCTCCTATACACCCTAACATCCCGCTGCTAATACCTCTCCTTATACACCCTAACATCCCGCTTCTAATACCTCTCCCTATACACCCTAACACCCCGCTGCTAATACCTCTCCTTATACACCCTAACATCCCGCTGCTAATACCTCTCCCTATACACCCTAACATCCCGCTGCTAATACCTCTCCCTATACACCCTAACATCCCGCTGCTAATACCTCTCCCTATACACCCTAACATCCCGCTGCTAATACCTCACCCTATACACCCTAACATCCCGCTGCTAATACCTCTCCTTATACACCCTAACATCCCGCTGCTAATACCTCTCCCTATACACCCTAACACCCCGCTGCTAATACCTCTCCTTATACACCCTAACATCCCGCTGCTAATACCTCTCCTTATACACCCTAACATCCCGCTGCTAATACCTCTCCCTATACACCCTAACATCCCGCTGCTAATACCTCTCCCTATACACCCTAACATCCCGCTGCTAATACCTCACCCTATACACCCTAACATCCCGCTGCTAATACCTCTCCCTATACACCCTAACATCCTGCTGCTAATACCTCTCCCTATACACCCTAACATCCCGCTGCTAATACCTCTCCCTATACACCCTAACATCCCGCTGCTAATACCTCACCCTAACACCCCGCTGCTAATACCTCTCCCTATACACCCTAACATCCCGCTGGTAATACCTCTCCTTATACACCCTAACATCGTGCTGCTAATACCTCTCCTTATACACCCTAACATCCCGCTGCTAATACCTCTCCCTATAAACCCTAACACCCCTCTGCTAATACCTCTCCTTATACACCCTAACACCCCGCTGCTAATACCTCTCCCTATACACCCTAACATCCCGCTGCTAATACCTCTCCTTATACACCCTAACATCGTGCTGCTAATACCTCTCCCTATACACCCTAACATCCTGCTGGCTTTCTGCATTGCTCGCCTACTTTTAACCAGCTGTAGTAGTTGACATTGTAGTAATATTAACCCTGTATTGTACATTTGGGGTCGTGTAGTTCCAGTCCCGGATTCTGCTCCTTTTAGCATGTAATATTAGCTGACACATTCCTGACCGGGACTTCTTTATTCTCTTATTTTTCACCTCTGACTTTTTCATGAAATAACGCTTTGAAACTCTTCGCTCCATTTGGTCGAATCCCTGAAATTTCCTCCTCCCAAAATGTTTCTGAGATTCAAATACAAGAAGGAAAGCTTCTCTTATAAAGAGATTACTTGCTGTGTATTTGTATTTTGTAGGAAAGCTATATGTGTATATATACAGTACCGTACAAACTGTAGACTGCCGTATCTCTGGGAGACGTGTAATAAATAGAACACATTGATACACCGTCTCAGATTTATTGGTCCGACGTTTTAGATCCAATGGAACCTTTCTCGAGAAATAATATACTACTCATTATATACATTATACATTACATTATATACATTATACATTACATTCTATACATTATACATTACATTCATTATACATTATACATTACATTATATACATTAAACATTACATTATATGCATCGCATCGTACGGCTGGATTAACAGCATTTTCTATTAATTAAATGACGGACTTTGTTTGTTTTTTCTATTCTGACAAATGTAAGAACTACGAGCAGATCTGGAGCTCTCTGTAACATAAAAAGGCAAAATTATTCTCAACACACGGCAATTGTAACACTCAGAGGAAAGAACCTTCACAGAGCGGCACAGTGACACACAGAGCGGCACAGTGACACACAGCGTGGTATAGTGACACACAGAGCGGCACAGTGACACACAGCGTGGTATAGTGACACACAGAGCGGCACAGTGACACACAGCGTGGTATAGTGACACACAGAGCGGCACAGTGACACACAGCGTGGTATAGTGACACACAGAGCGGCACAGTGACACACAGCGTGGCATAGTGACACACAGAGCGGCACAGTGACACACGCGGCACAGTGACACACAGCGTGGTATAGTGACACACAGAGCGGCACAGTGACACACAGCGTGGTATAGTGACACACAGAGCGGCACAGTGACACGCAGCGTGGTATAGTGACACACAGAGCGGCACAGTGACACACAGCGTGGCACAGTGACACACAGCGTGGCACAGTGACACACAGCGTGGCATAGTGACACACAGAGCGGCACAGTGACACACAGCGTGGCATAGTGACACACAGAGCGGCACAGTGACACACAGCATGGCATGGTGACACACAGAGCGGCACAGTGACACACAGCGTGGTATAGTGACACACAGAGCGGCACAGTGACACACAGCGTGGCATAGTGACACAGAGCGGCACAGTGACACACAGCGTGGCATGGTGACACACAGAGCGGCACAGTGACACACAGCGTGGTATAGTGACACACAGAGCGGAACAGTAACACACAGCGTGGTATAGTGACACAGCACAGAGTGGCAGAGTGACACACACAGCAGCACAGTGACACACAGCGTCACAGTGACACACAGAGCGGCACAGTGACACACAGAGCGGCACAGTGACACACAGAGCGGCACAGTGACACACAGCGGCACAGTGACACACAGCGGCACAGTGACACACAGCGGCACAGTGACACAGTGACACAGCATAGAGCGGTGCAGTGACACACAGCACAGAGCGGCGCAGTGACACACAGCGGCACAGTGACACGGCACAGAGCGGCACAGTGACACACAGCGTGGCACAGAGTGGCACAGTGACACACAGAGTGACAGAGCGGCACAATTACACACAGCAGCACAGTGACACACAGAGCGGCACAGTGACACACAGAGCGGCACAGTGACAGCGCGGTACAGTGACACACAGCACGGCACAGTGACAGTGTGGCACAGTGACAGCACAGACTGGCACAGTGACACAGCATTGCAGTGACAACGTGGCACAGTGACACCTGGCACAGAGTGGCATTGTGACACACAGAGCGGCATAGTGACACAGCGTGGACCAGTGACACACAGCGCAGCACAGAGTGGCACAGTGACACACAGCACAGAGCAGCACAGTGACACACGGCACAGAGCGGCACGTTGACACACAGCACAGAGCAGCACAGTAACACACAGCATGGTACAGTGACGCACGGCACAGTGACACACAGCACAGAGCGGCACAGTGATGCACAGAGCGGCACAGTGACACAGCAGAGAGTGGCACAGTGACACACAGCATGGCACAGTGTCACATACAGCGTGGCACAGTGACACACAGCAGCACAGTGACACGCAGCATGGCACAGTGACACACAGCAGCACAGTGAGACACAGCGTGGCACAGTGATACACAGCATGGCACAGTGACACACAGCGGCACAGTGACACACGGCACAGAGTGGCACAGTGACACACAGCATGGCACAGTGACACAGCGTGGCACAGTGACACACAGCATGGCACAGTGACACACAGCATGGCACAGTGACACACAGCACAGAGTGGCACAGTGAGACAGCAGCACAGTGACACACAGCATGGCATAGTGACACAGCGTGGCACAGTGACACAAAGAGCGGCACAGTGACACACGGCACAGAGTGGCACAGTGACACACAGCGCGGCACAGTGACACACAGCGCGGCACAGTGACACACAGCGCGGCACAGTGACACACAGGGCGGCACAGTGACACACAGGGCGGCACAGTGACACAGCGCGGCACAGTGACACAGCGTGGCACAGTGACACACAGAGCGGCACAGTGACACACAGCGCGGCACAGTGAGACACAGCGTGGCACAGTGAGACACAGCGTGGCACAGTGACACACAGCGTGGCACAGTGACACACAGCGTGGCACAGTGACACACAGCGTGGCACAGTGATACACGGCACAGAGCGGCACAGTGACACACAGCATGGCACAGTGACATACAGCATGGCACAGTGACACACAGCATGGCACAGTGATACACGGCACAGAGCGGCACAGTGACACACAGCATGGCACAGTGACACACAGCGTGACACACAGGGTGGCATAGTGACAGCGTGGCACAGTGAAACAGCATGACACAGTGACAAAGCACCACACAGTGACACACAGCGTGGCACAGTGACACACAGCGACACAGTGACACATGGCATGGCACAGTGACACCGTGGCAGTGACACACGGCACAGAGCGGCACAGAGTGGCAAAGTGGCACACAGAGGCACAGTGACACATGGCATGGCACAGTGACACAATCTTGTATGTACTAGTCGGAACAATTAATATGATTTATTCTCATAGTGCTGAATACTCAGTCAGTATAAGGGTGAGTGTACTCAGTCAGTATAAGGGTGAGTGTACTCAGTCAGTATAAGGGTGAGTGTACTCAGTCAGTATAAGGGTGAGTGCTACAGACATGAATGTAAACCATTTGAGGGAGTCCCTGGCCTGAAGAGCTTACAATCTTATTTGCACTTGTTCTCATGTACACAGCAATGCCTGTAACTTGCAGCAGGACCCCGCAGCAGTGAATGTGTTACATGTTAGTTTGAGCCCTGGGGACACAGCCCACAAGTGACAATGTCACAATACAATCCCTTGCTGGGCTTGTTCACACGTATTGACTTACTGACTCTTTGCCCTGTGTGCCCCCCCGGGGGAATCAATGGATTTGCAATTCACAGAGGAATGGGGGGAGCGGCCCAGGCCCTTATATAGAGGGGGTGCAGGGCAAGGAGACTGCACAGAGGGGGGGTGCAGATCTCAGGGGACAGCTGTGTGTTAGAGTGAAGTTAGTGATGAGATATCAGAGGGATTACAGCCAGGGGTAGTGACGTAGCTGTGTGTGCAGGGGGTCAGTACAGGAATAGCAGAGTGCGCTGCCCATAGGATTAGGGTGCAGCTGACTGAGCTGTGTGTTCAAGGGGTGCAGCCTGCAGGATTAGGGTGCAGTGGCAGAGCTGTGTGTGGCGGGGGTGCAGCCCGCAGGATTAGGGTGCAATAATAGAGCTGTGTGTGTGAGGGGTAAGTACAGGAATAGCAGAGTGTGCTGCCGTTGGATTAGGGTGCAGTGACAGAGCTGTGTGCAGGGGGTGCTGCCCGTAGGATTAGGGTGCAGTGACAGAGCTGTGTGCGGGTGGTGCAGTAACAGAGCTGTGTGTGCGGGGGGGTGGGTGCAGTGACAAGCTGTGTGTGCAGGGGGGTGCAGTGACAGAACTGTGTGTGCAGGGGGTGCAGTGACAGAGCTGTGTGCAGGGGGTGCAGTGACAGAGCTGTGTGCGGGGGGGGGTGCAGTGACAGAGCTGTGTGTGCGGGGGGTGCAGTGACAGAGCTGTGTGTGCAGGTGGTGCAGTGACAGAGCTGTGTGTGCGGGGGGTGCAGTGACAGCTGTGTGTGCGGGGGGTGCAGTAACAGAGCTGTGTGTGCGGGGGGTGCAGTGACAGCTGTGTGTGCGGGGGGTGCAGTGACAGAGCTGTGTGCGGGGGGTGCAGTGACAGAGCTGTGTGTGCGGGGGGGTGCAGTGACAGAGCTGTGTGCGGGGGGGTGCAGTGACAGAGCTGTGTGTGCGGGGGGTGCAGTGACAGAGCTGTGTGCGGGGGGTGCAGTGACAGAGCTGTGTGCGGGGGGGTGCAGTGACAGAGCTGTGTGCGGGGGGTGCAGTGACAGCTGTGTGTGCGGGGGGGTGCAGTGACAGAGCTGTGTGCGGGGGGGTGCAGTGACAGAGCTGTGTGCGGGGGGTGCAGTGACAGAGCTGTGTGCGGGGGGGGGTGCAGTGACAGAGCTGTGTGTGCGGGGGGTGCAGTGACAGAGCTGTGTGTGCAGGTGGTGCAGTGACAGAGCTGTGTGTGCGGGGGGTGCAGTGACAGCTGTGTGTGCGGGGGGTGCAGTAACAGAGCTGTGTGTGCGGGGGGTGCAGTGACAGCTGTGTGTGCGGGGGGTGCAGTGACAGAGCTGTGTGCGGGGGGTGCAGTGACAGAGCTGTGTGTGCGGGGGGGTGCAGTGACAGAGCTGTGTGCGGGGGGGTGCAGTGACAGAGCTGTGTGTGCGGGGGGTGCAGTGACAGAGCTGTGTGCGGGGGGTGCAGTGACAGAGCTGTGTGCGGGGGGGTGCAGTGACAGAGCTGTGTGCGGGGGGTGCAGTGACAGCTGTGTGTGCGGGGGGGTGCAGTGACAGAGCTGTGTGCGGGGGGGTGCAGTGACAGAGCTGTGTGCGGGGGGTGCAGTGACAGAGCTGTGTGCGGGGGGGTGCAGTGACAGAGCTGTGTGTGCGGGGGGTGCAGTGACAGAGCTGTGTGCGGGGGGGTTTAGTGACAGAGCTGTGTGCGGGGGGGTGCAGTGACAGAGCTGTGTGCGGGGGGGTGCAGTGACAGAGCTGTGTGTGCGGGGGATGCAGTGACAGAGCTGTGTGTGCGGGGGGTGCAGTGACAGAGCTGTGTGCGGGGGGTGCAGTGACAGAGCTGTGTGTGCGGGGGGTGCAGTGACAGAGCTGTGTGCAGGGGGTGAGGATGTGCATACCTCTCCTCTGGCTCCTCCTGCTCTTGTCCTGTGGACCCGTGGCCGTGTTCCACTTGGCGATGAAGGAGGGGCAGTCTTTGCTGTGGGACCCTGCGGTGTCCGGAGTAATGTCTGAGGCCATCCAGAGGCTGCAGGAGGTGTTTGCCATTGGGGAATTGCCCCCGAACACGCTGCCAATGAAGAAGCCGCCTCAGTTCATGCTGGATCTGTACAGCCGGGTGGCAGATGCGGACGGTATCACCAAAGCACCGGGTCTCCTCCAGTGTAACGTGGTGAGGAGCATCGAGAGTAAAGGTGAGGAGGGGGTACCTGCGGCACACGGCTTGTTTAACTGCGTTGCTGCCAGCTGGGCCAGCATTGAGAAGGGGTTAAAATGCTGCATTCTGACTTCGAATGCTATTCTGTGTATAGACGTGCCCCTATGTCCTATACATACCTTATAGCAAGTGTATAGTGCCCCTATATGCTATACATACCTTATAGCAAGTGTATAGTGGCCCTATATGCTATACATACCTTATAGCAAGTGTATAGTGCCCCTATGTGCTGTACATACCTTATAGCAAGTGTATAGTGCCCCTATCTGTTATACATACCTTATAGCAAGTGTATAGTGTCCTTATGTGTTATACATACCTTATAGCAAGTGTATAGTGTCCCTGTGTGCTATACATACCTTATAGCAAGTGTGTAGTGTCCCTATGTTTTATACATACCTTATAGCAAGTGTATAGTGTCCCTATGTGCTATACATACCTTATAGCAAGTGTGTAGTGTCCCTATGTGCTATACATACCTTATAGCAAGTGTGTAGTGTCCCTATGTGCTATACATAGCTTATAGCAAGTGTGTAGTGTCCCTATGTGCTATACATAGCTTATAGCAAGTGTATAGTGCCCCTATGTGCTTTACATACCTTATAGCAAGTGTATAGTGCCCCTATGTGCTATACATACCTTATAGCAAGAGAATAGTGCCCCTGTGTGCTAAACATACCTTATACAAAGTGTATAGTGTCCCAGGGTGCTATACATACCTTATACAAAGTGTATAGTGTCCCTATGTGCTATACATACCTAATAGCAAGTGTATAGTGTCACTATGTGCTATACATAACTTATAGCAAGTGTATAGTATCACTATGGGCTATACATACCTTATAGCAAGTGTATAGTATCACTATGGGCTATACATACCTTATAGCAAGTGTATAGTGCCCCTATGTGCTATACATACCTTATAGCAAGTTTATAGTGCCCCTATGCATTATACGTAACTTACAGCAAGTGTATAGTGTCTCTGTGTGCTATACGTAACTTACAGCAACTGTATAGTGTCCGTGTGTGTTATACACAACTTACAGCACTTGTCATTATTTTGCAATGCGTTACATATAGAACAGTAATACGCATACGTATTTTTAAGCGTGACTTTTTCATGGTAGACAAATAGTAGATGTTGCTATCAGGTCAGGCAAACAATTCGTTGTAACCGGCCACGTGAATTACACCGCGTGTAAGCGGCCGCGTGAATTACACCGCGTGTAACCGGCCACGTGAATTACACCGCGTGTAACCGGCCGCGTGAATTACACCGCGTGTAAGCGGCCGCGTGAATTACACCGCGTGTAACCGGCCGCGTGAATTACACCGCGTGTAACCGGCCGCGTGAATTACACTGCGTGTAAGCGGCCGCGTGAATTACACTGCGTGTAAGCGGCCGCGTGAATTACACTGCGTGTAACTGGCCGCGTGAATTACACTGCGTGTAACCGGCCGCGTGAATTACACCGCGTGTAACCGGCCGCGTGAATTACACCGCGTGTAACTGGCCGCGTGAATTACACCGCGTGTAAGCGGCCGCGTGAATTACACTGCGTGTAACCGGCCGCGTGAATTACACTGCGTGTAAGCGGCCGCGTGAATTACACCGCGTGTAACCGGCCGCGTGAATTACACCGCGTGTAACCGGCCGCGTGAATTACACCGCGTGTAAGCGGCCGCGTGAATTACACTGCGTGTAACCGGCCGCGTGAATTACACCGCGTGTAAGCGGCCGCGTGAATTACACCGCGTGTAACCGGCCGCGTGAATTACACCGCGTGTAAGCGGCCGCGTGAATTACACCGCGTGTAACCGGCCGCGTGAATTACACCGCGTGTAAGCGGCCGCGTGAATTACACTGCGTGTAACCGGCCGCGTGAATTACACTGCGTGTAACCGGCCGCGTGAATTACACCGCGTGTAACCGGCCGCGTGAATTACACCGCGTGTAACTGGCCGCGTGAATTACACCGCGTGTAACCGGCCGCGTGAATTACACCGCGTGTAACCGGCCGCGTGAATTACACCGCGTGTAACTGGCCGCGTGAATTACACCGCGTGTAACCGGCCGCGTGAATTACACCGCGTGTAACCGGCCGCGTGAATTACACCGCGTGTAACCGGCCGCGTGAATTACACCGCGTGTAACCGGCCGCGTGAATTACACCGCGTGTAACCGGCCGCGTGAATTACACCGCGTGTAACCGGCCGCGTGAATTACACCGCGTGTAACCGGCCGCGTGAATTACACCGCGTGTAACTGGCCGCGTGAATTACACCGCGTGTAACCGGCCGCGTGAATTACACCGCGTGTAACCGGCCGCGTGAATTACACCGCGTGTAACCGGCCGCGTGAATTACACCGCGTGTAACCGGCCGCGTGAATTACACCGCGTGTAACCGGCCGCGTGAATTACACCGCGTGTAACCGGCCGCGTGAATTACACCGCGTGTAAGCGGCCGCGTGAATTACACGGCCCCAAAGAAAAGGCAAATGTTATTTTTTAACAGTTTACAAGTAAGTGCAACTCTGCCTGCGCGGCGCCGAAGGAGTTTCAATGGCAGGGCTGGGAGGCGCTGTTAGTGGGGGGCTGGGAGACGCTGTTAGTGGGGGGCTGGGAGGCGCTGTTAGTGGGGGGCTGGGAGACGCTGTTAGTGGGGCTGGGAGGCGCTGTTAGTGGGGGGCTGGGAGGCGCTGTTAGTGGGGGCTGGGAGGCGCTGTTAGTGGAGGCTGGGAGGCGCTGTTAGTGGGGGGCTGGGAGGCGCTGTTAGTGGAGGCTGGGAGACGCTGTTAGTGGGGGGCTGGGAGGCGCTGTTAGTGGAGGCTGGGAGGCGCTGTTAGTGGGGGGCTGGGAGGCGCTGTTAGTGGAGGCTGGGAGACGCTGTTAGTGGGGGGCTGGGAGGCGCTGTTAGTGGGGGGCTGGGAGGCGCTGTTAGTGGAGGCTGGGAGGCGCTGTTAGTGGGGGGCTGGGAGGCGCTGTTAGTGGAGGCTGGGAGGCGCTGTTAGTGGAGGCTGGGAGGCGCTGTTAGTGGGGGCTGGGAGGCGCTGTTAGTGGAGGGCTGGGAGGCGCTGTTAGTGGGGGCTGGGAGGCGCTGTTAGTGGGGGCTGGGAGGCGCTGTTAGTGGAGGCTGGGAGGCGCTGTTAGTGGGGGGCTGGAAGGCGCTGTTAGTGGAGGCTGGGAGACGCTGTTAGTGGGGGGCTGGGAGGCGCTGTTAGTGGAGGCTGGGAGGCGCTGTTAGTGGGGGGCTGGGAGGCGCTGTTAGTGGAGGCTGGGAGACGCTGTTAGTGGGGGGCTGGGAGGCGCTGTTAGTGGGGGGCTGGGAGGCGCTGTTAGTGGAGGCTGGGAGGCGCTGTTAGTGGGGGGCTGGGAGGCGCTGTTAGTGGAGGCTGGGAGGCGCTGTTAGTGGAGGCTGGGAGGCGCTGTTAGTGGGGGCTGGGAGGCGCTGTTAGTGGAGGGCTGGGAGGCGCTGTTAGTGGGGGCTGGGAGGCGCTGTTAGTGGGGGCTGGGAGGCGCTGTTAGTGGGGGCTGGGAGGCGCTGTTAGTGGGGGCTGGGAGGCGCTGTTAGTGGGGGCTGGGAGGCGCTGTTAGTGGGGGGCTGGGAGGCGCTGTTAGTGGGGGGCTGGGAGGCGCTGTTAGTGGAGGCTGGGAGACGCTGTTAGTGGGGGGCTGGGAGGCGCTGTTAGTGGGGGGCTGGGAGACGCTGTTAGTGGGGGGCTGGGAGGCGCTGTTAGTGGGGGGCTGGGAGGCGCTGTTAGTGGGGGGCTGGGAGGCGCTGTTAGTGGAGGCTGGGAGACGCTGTTAGTGGGGGGCTGGGAGGCGCTGTTAGTGGGGGCTGGGAGGCGCTGTTAGTGGAGGCTGGGAGACGCTGTTAGTGGGGGGCTGGGAGGCGCTGTTAGTGGAGGCTGGGAGACGCTGTTAGTGGGGGGCTGGGAGGCGCTGTTAGTGGGGGGCTGGGAGACGCTGTTAGTGGGGGCTGGGAGGCGCTGTTAGTGGGGGGCTGGGAGGCGCTGTTAGTGGGGGGCTGGGAGGCGCTGTTAGTGGAGGCTGGGAGGCGCTGTTAGTGGGGGCTGGGAGACGCTGTTAGTGGAGGCTGGGAGACGCTGTTAGTGGGGGCTGGGAGACGCTGTTAGTGGGGGCTGGGAGACGCTGTTAGTGGAGGCTGGGAGGCGCTGTTAGTGGGGGCTGGGAGACGCTGTTAGTGGAGGCTGGGAGGCGCTGTTAGTGGGGGCTGGGAGGCGCTGTTAGTGGGGGCTGGGAGACGCTGTTAGTGGAGGCTGGGAGGCGCTGTTAGTGGGGGCTGGGAGATGTTAGTGGGGGGCTGGGAGGCGCTGTTAGTGGGGGGCTGGGAGGCGCTGTTAGTGGGGGCTGGGAGATGTTAGTGGGGGGCTGGGAGGCGCTGTTAGTGGGGGCTGGGAGACACTGTTAGTGGAGGCTGGGAGGCGCTGTTAGTGGGGGCTGGGAGATGTTAGTGGGGGGCTGGGAGGCGCTGTTAGTGGGGGGCTGGGAGGCGCTGTTAGTGGGGGCTGGTAGATGTTAGTGGAGGCTGGGAGACGCTGTTAATGGGGGCTGGGAGACGCTGTTAGTGGAGGCTGGGAGGCGCTGTTAGTGGGGGCTGGGAGATGTTAGTGGGGGGCTGGGAGGCGCTGTTAGTGGGGGGCTGGGAGGCGCTGTTAGTGGGGGCTGGGAGATGTTAGTGGGGGGCTGGGAGGCGCTGTTAGTGGGGGCTGGGAGACAATGTTAGTGGGGGGCTGGGAGATGTTAGTGGGGGGCTGGAAGATGTTAGTGGGGGGCTGGGAGACGTTGTTAGTGGAGGGCTGGGAGACGCTGTTAGTGGGGGGCTGGGAGACGCTGTTAGTGGGGGGCTGGGAGACGCTGTTAGTGGGGGGCTGGGAGGCGCTGTTAGTGGGGTGCTGGGAGACGCTGTTAGTGGGGGGCTGGGAGACGCTGTTAGTGGGGGGCTGTGAGACGCTGTTAGTGGGGGCTGGAAGACGCTGTTAGTGGAGGGCTGGGAGACGCTGTTAGTGGGGGGCTGGGAGACGCTGTTAGTGGGGGGCTGGGAGACGCTGTTAGTGGGGGGCTGGGAGACGCTGTTAGTGGGGGGCTGGGAGACGCTGTTAGTGGGGGGCTGGGAGACACTGTTAGTGGGGGGCTGGGAGACGCTGTTAGTGGAGGGCTGGGAGATGTTAGTTGGGGGCTGGGAGACGCTGTTAGTGGGGGGCTGGGAGACGCTGTTAGTGGGGGGCTGGGAGGCGCTGTTAGTGGGGGGCTGGGAGGCGCTGTTAGTGGGGGGCTGGGAGGCGCTGTTAGTGGGGGGCTGGGAGGCGCTGTTAGTGGGGGGCTGGGAGATGTTAGTAGGGGGCTGGGAGACGCTGTTAGTGGGGGCTGGGAGACGCTGTTAGTGGGGGCTGGGAGACGCTGTTAGTGGGGCTGGGAGACGCTGTTAATGGGGGCTGGGAGATGCTGTTAGTGGGGGGCTGGGAGACGCTGTTAGTGGGGGGCTGGGAGACGCTGTTAGTGGGGGGCTGGGAGACGCTGTTAGTGGAGGCTAGGACATGTTAGTGGGGGCTGGGAGATGTTAGTGGGGGTCTGGGAGGCGCTGTTAGTGGGGGGCTGGGAGACGCTTTTAGTGGGGGGCTGGGAGATGTTAGTGGGGGCTGGGAGACGCTGTTAGTGGGGGGCTGGGAGACGCTGTTAGTGGGGGTTTGGAGACGTTAGTGGGGGGCTGGGAGATGCTGTTAGTGGGGGTCTGGGAGACGCTGTTAGTGGGGGCTGGAAGACGCTGTTAGTGGGGGGCTGGGAGACGCTGTTAGTGGGGGGCTGGGAGACGCTGTTAGTGGAGGCTAGGACATGTTAGTGGGGGCTGGGAGATGTTAGTGGGGGCTGGGAGGGGCTGTTAGTGGGGGGCTGGGAGGCGCTGTTAGTGGGGGCTGGGAGGCGCTGTTAGTGGGGGGCTGGGAGGCGCTGTTAGTGGAGGCTGGGAGGCGCTGTTAGTGGGGGGCTGGGAGGCGCTGTTAGTGGAGGCTGGGAGGCGCTGTTAGTGGGGGGCTGGGAGGCGCTGTTAGTGGAGGCTGGGAGGCGCTGTTAGTGGGGGGCTGGGAGGCGCTGTTAGTGGAGGCTGGGAGGCGCTGTTAGTGGAGGCTGGGAGGCGCTGTTAGTGGGGGCTGGGAGGCGCTGTTAGTGGAGGGCTGGGAGGCGCTGTTAGTGGGGGCTGGGAGGCGCTGTTAGTGGGGGCTGGGAGGCGCTGTTAGTGGGGGCTGGGAGGCGCTGTTAGTGGGGGCTGGGAGGCGCTGTTAGTGGGGGCTGGGAGGCGCTGTTAGTGGGGGGCTGGGAGGCGCTGTTAGTGGGGGGCTGGGAGGCGCTGTTAGTGGAGGCTGGGAGACGCTGTTAGTGGGGGGCTGGGAGGCGCTGTTAGTGGGGGGCTGGGAGACGCTGTTAGTGGGGGGCTGGGAGGCGCTGTTAGTGGGGGGCTGGGAGGCGCTGTTAGTGGGGGGCTGGGAGGCGCTGTTAGTGGAGGCTGGGAGACGCTGTTAGTGGGGGGCTGGGAGGCGCTGTTAGTGGGGGCTGGGAGGCGCTGTTAGTGGAGGCTGGGAGACGCTGTTAGTGGGGGGCTGGGAGGCGCTGTTAGTGGAGGCTGGGAGACGCTGTTAGTGGGGGGCTGGGAGGCGCTGTTAGTGGGGGGCTGGGAGACGCTGTTAGTGGGGGCTGGGAGGCGCTGTTAGTGGGGGGCTGGGAGGCGCTGTTAGTGGGGGGCTGGGAGGCGCTGTTAGTGGAGGCTGGGAGGCGCTGTTAGTGGGGGCTGGGAGACGCTGTTAGTGGAGGCTGGGAGACGCTGTTAGTGGGGGCTGGGAGACGCTGTTAGTGGGGGCTGGGAGACGCTGTTAGTGGAGGCTGGGAGGCGCTGTTAGTGGGGGCTGGGAGACGCTGTTAGTGGGGGGCTGGGAGGCGCTGTTAGTGGAGGCTGGGAGGCGCTGTTAGTGGAGGCTGGGAGGCGCTGTTAGTGGGGGCTGGGAGGCGCTGTTAGTGGAGGGCTGGGAGGCGCTGTTAGTGGGGGCTGGGAGGCGCTGTTAGTGGGGGCTGGGAGGCGCTGTTAGTTGGGGCTGGGAGGCGCTGTTAGTGGGGGCTGGGAGGCGCTGTTAGTGGGGGCTGGGAGGCGCTGTTAGTGGGGGGCTGGGAGGCGCTGTTAGTGGGGGGCTGGGAGGCGCTGTTAGTGGGGGGCTGGGAGGCGCTGTTAGTGGAGGCTGGGAGACGCTGTTAGTGGGGGGCTGGGAGGCGCTGTTAGTGGGGGGCTGGGAGGCGCTGTTAGTGGGGGGCTGGGAGGCGCTGTTAGTGGGGGGCTGGGAGGCGCTGTTAGTGGAGGCTGGGAGACGCTGTTAGTGGGGGGCTGGGAGGCGCTGTTAGTGGGGGCTGGGAGGCGCTGTTAGTGGAGGCTGGGAGACGCTGTTAGTGGGGGGCTGGGAGGCGCTGTTAGTGGAGGCTGGGAGACGCTGTTAGTGGGGGGCTGGGAGGCGCTGTTAGTGGGGGGCTGGGAGACGCTGTTAGTGGGGGCTGGGAGGCGCTGTTAGTGGGGGGCTGGGAGGCGCTGTTAGTGGGGGGCTGGGAGGCGCTGTTAGTGGAGGCTGGGAGGCGCTGTTAGTGGGGGCTGGGAGACGCTGTTAGTGGAGGCTGGGAGACGCTGTTAGTGGGGGCTGGGAGACGCTGTTAGTGGGGGCTGGGAGACGCTGTTAGTGGAGGCTGGGAGGCGCTGTTAGTGGGGGCTGGGAGACGCTGTTAGTGGAGGCTGGGAGGCGCTGTTAGTGGGGGCTGGGAGGCGCTGTTAGTGGAGGCTGGGAGACGCTGTTAGTGGGGGCTGGGAGACGCTGTTAGTGGAGGCTGGGAGGCGCTGTTAGTGGGGGCTGGGAGATGTTAGTGGGGGGCTGGGAGGCGCTGTTAGTGGGGGGCTGGGAGGCGCTGTTAGTGGGGGCTGGGAGATGTTAGTGGGGGGCTGGGAGGCGCTGTTAGTGGGGGCTGGGAGACGCTGTTAGTGGAGGCTGGGAGGCGCTGTTAGTGGGGGCTGGGAGATGTTAGTGGGGGGCTGGGAGGCGCTGTTAGTGGGGGGCTGGGAGGCGCTGTTAGTGGGGGCTGGGAGATGTTAGTGGAGGCTGGGAGACGCTGTTAATGGGGGCTGGGAGACGCTGTTAGTGGAGGCTGGGAGGCGCTGTTAGTGGGGGCTGGGAGATGTTAGTGGGGGGCTGGGAGGCGCTGTTAGTGGGGGGCTGGGAGGCGCTGTTAGTGGGGGCTGGGAGATGTTAGTGGGGGGCTGGGAGGCGCTGTTAGTGGGGGCTGGGAGACAATGTTAGTGGGGGGCTGGGAGATGTTAGTGGGGGGCTGGAAGATGTTAGTGGGGGGCTGGGAGACGTTGTTAGTGGAGGGCTGGGAGACGCTGTTAGTGGGGGGCTGGGAGACGCTGTTAGTGGGGGGCTGGGAGACGCTGTTAGTGGGGGGCTGGGAGGCGCTGTTAGTGGGGTGCTGGGAGACGCTGTTAGTGGGGGGCTGGGAGACGCTGTTAGTGGGGGGCTGTGAGACGCTGTTAGTGGGGGCTGGAAGACGCTGTTAGTGGAGGGCTGGGAGACGCTGTTAGTGGGGGGCTGGGAGACGCTGTTAGTGGGGGGCTGGGAGACGCTGTTAGTGGGGGGCTGGGAGACGCTGTTAGTGGGGGGCTGGGAGACGCTGTTAGTGGGGGGCTGGGAGACACTGTTAGTGGGGGGCTGGGAGACGCTGTTAGTGGAGGGCTGGGAGATGTTAGTTGGGGGCTGGGAGACGCTGTTAGTGGGGGGCTGGGAGACGCTGTTAGTGGGGGGCTGGGAGGCGCTGTTAGTGGGGGGCTGGGAGGCGCTGTTAGTGGGGGGCTGGGAGGCGCTGTTAGTGGGGGGCTGGGAGGCGCTGTTAGTGGGGGGCTGGGAGATGTTAGTAGGGGGCTGGGAGACGCTGTTAGTGGGGGCTGGGAGACGCTGTTAGTGGGGGCTGGGAGACGCTGTTAGTGGGGCTGGGAGACGCTGTTAATGGGGGCTGGGAGATGCTGTTAGTGGGGGGCTGGGAGACGCTGTTAGTGGGGGGCTGGGAGACGCTGTTAGTGGGGGGCTGGGAGACGCTGTTAGTGGAGGCTAGGACATGTTAGTGGGGGCTGGGAGATGTTAGTGGGGGTCTGGGAGGCGCTGTTAGTGGGGGGCTGGGAGACGCTTTTAGTGGGGGGCTGGGAGATGTTAGTGGGGGCTGGGAGACGCTGTTAGTGGGGGGCTGGGAGACGCTGTTAGTGGGGGTTTGGAGACGTTAGTGGGGGGCTGGGAGATGCTGTTAGTGGGGGTCTGGGAGACGCTGTTAGTGGGGGCTGGAAGACGCTGTTAGTGGGGGGCTGGGAGACGCTGTTAGTGGGGGGCTGGGAGACGCTGTTAGTGGAGGCTAGGACATGTTAGTGGGGGCTGGGAGATGTTAGTGGGGGCTGGGAGGCGCTGTTAGTGGGGGGCTGGGAGGCGCTGTTAGTGGGGGCTGGGAGGCGCTGTTAGTGGGGGGCTGGGAGGCGCTGTTAGTGGAGGCTGGGAGGCGCTGTTAGTGGAGGCTGGGAGGCGCTGTTAGTGGGGGGCTGGGAGGCGCTGTTAGTGGAGGCTGGGAGGCGCTGTTAGTGGAGGCTGGGAGGCGCTGTTAGTGGGGGCTGGGAGGCGCTGTTAGTGGAGGGCTGGGAGGCGCTGTTAGTGGGGGCTGGGAGGCGCTGTTAGTGGGGGCTGGGAGGCGCTGTTAGTGGGGGCTGGGAGGCGCTGTTAGTGGGGGCTGGGAGGCGCTGTTAGTGGGGGCTGGGAGGCGCTGTTAGTGGGGGGCTGGGAGGCGCTGTTAGTGGGGGGCTGGGAGGCGCTGTTAGTGGAGGCTGGGAGACGCTGTTAGTGGGGGGCTGGGAGGCGCTGTTAGTGGGGGGCTGGGAGACGCTGTTAGTGGGGGGCTGGGAGGCGCTGTTAGTGGGGGGCTGGGAGGCGCTGTTAGTGGGGGGCTGGGAGGCGCTGTTAGTGGAGGCTGGGAGACGCTGTTAGTGGGGGGCTGGGAGGCGCTGTTAGTGGGGGCTGGAAGACGCTGTTAGTGGGGGGCTGGGAGACGCTGTTAGTGGGGGGCTGGGAGACGCTGTTAGTGGAGGCTAGGACATGTTAGTGGGGGCTGGGAGATGTTAGTGGGGGCTGGGAGGCGCTGTTAGTGGGGGGCTGGGAGGCGCTGTTAGTGGGGGCTGGGAGGCGCTGTTAGTGGGGGGCTGGGAGGCGCTGTTAGTGGAGGCTGGGAGGCGCTGTTAGTGGAGGCTGGGAGGCGCTGTTAGTGGGGGGCTGGGAGGCGCTGTTAGTGGAGGCTGGGAGGCGCTGTTAGTGGAGGCTGGGAGGCGCTGTTAGTGGGGGCTGGGAGGCGCTGTTAGTGGAGGGCTGGGAGGCGCTGTTAGTGGGGGCTGGGAGGCGCTGTTAGTGGGGGCTGGGAGGCGCTGTTAGTGGGGGCTGGGAGGCGCTGTTAGTGGGGGCTGGGAGGCGCTGTTAGTGGGGGCTGGGAGGCGCTGTTAGTGGGGGGCTGGGAGGCGCTGTTAGTGGGGGGCTGGGAGGCGCTGTTAGTGGAGGCTGGGAGACGCTGTTAGTGGGGGGCTGGGAGGCGCTGTTAGTGGGGGGCTGGGAGACGCTGTTAGTGGGGGGCTGGGAGGCGCTGTTAGTGGGGGGCTGGGAGGCGCTGTTAGTGGGGGGCTGGGAGGCGCTGTTAGTGGAGGCTGGGAGACGCTGTTAGTGGGGGGCTGGGAGGCGCTGTTAGTGGGGGCTGGGAGGCGCTGTTAGTGGAGGCTGGGAGACGCTGTTAGTGGGGGGCTGGGAGGCGCTGTTAGTGGAGGCTGGGAGACGCTGTTAGTGGGGGGCTGGGAGGCGCTGTTAGTGGGGGGCTGGGAGACGCTGTTAGTGGGGGCTGGGAGGCGCTGTTAGTGGGGGGCTGGGAGGCGCTGTTAGTGGGGGGCTGGGAGGCGCTGTTAGTGGAGGCTGGGAGGCGCTGTTAGTGGGGGCTGGGAGACGCTGTTAGTGGAGGCTGGGAGACGCTGTTAGTGGGGGCTGGGAGACGCTGTTAGTGGGGGCTGGGAGACGCTGTTAGTGGAGGCTGGGAGGCGCTGTTAGTGGGGGCTGGGAGACGCTGTTAGTGGAGGCTGGGAGGCGCTGTTAGTGGGGGCTGGGAGGCGCTGTTAGTGGAGGCTGGGAGACGCTGTTAGTGGGGGCTGGGAGACGCTGTTAGTGGAGGCTGGGAGGCGCTGTTAGTGGGGGCTGGGAGATGTTAGTGGGGGGCTGGGAGGCGCTGTTAGTGGGGGGCTGGGAGGCGCTGTTAGTGGGGGCTGGGAGATGTTAGTGGGGGGCTGGGAGGCGCTGTTAGTGGGGGCTGGGAGACGCTGTTAGTGGAGGCTGGGAGGCGCTGTTAGTGGGGGCTGGGAGATGTTAGTGGAGGCTGGGAGACGCTGTTAATGGGGGCTGGGAGACGCTGTTAGTGGAGGCTGGGAGGCGCTGTTAGTGGGGGCTGGGAGATGTTAGTGGGAGGCTGGGAGACGCTGTTAATGGGGGCTGGGAGACGCTGTTAGTGGAGGCTGGGAGGCGCTGTTAGTGGGGGCTGGGAGATGTTAGTGGGGGGCTGGGAGGCGCTGTTAGTGGGGGGCTGGGAGGCGCTGTTAGTGGGGGCTGGGAGATGTTAGTGGGGGGCTGGGAGGCGCTGTTAGTGGGGGCTGGGAGACAATGTTAGTGGGGGGCTGGGAGATGTTAGTGGGGGGCTGGAAGATGTTAGTGGGGGGCTGGGAGACGTTGTTAGTGGAGGGCTGGGAGACGCTGTTAGTGGGGGGCTGGGAGACGCTGTTAGTGGGGGGCTGGGAGACGCTGTTAGTGGGGGGCTGGGAGGCGCTGTTAGTGGGGTGCTGGGAGACGCTGTTAGTGGGGGGCTGGGAGACGCTGTTAGTGGGGGGCTGTGAGACGCTGTTAGTGGGGGCTGGAAGACGCTGTTAGTGGAGGGCTGGGAGACGCTGTTAGTGGGGGGCTGGGAGACGCTGTTAGTGGGGGGCTGGGAGACGCTGTTAGTGGGGGGCTGGGAGACGCTGTTAGTGGGGGGCTGGGAGACGCTGTTAGTGGGGGGCTGGGAGACACTGTTAGTGGGGGGCTGGGAGACGCTGTTAGTGGAGGGCTGGGAGATGTTAGTTGGGGGCTGGGAGACGCTGTTAGTGGGGGGCTGGGAGACGCTGTTAGTGGGGGGCTGGGAGGCGTTGTTAGTGGGGGGCTGGGAGGCGCTGTTAGTGGGGGGCTGGGAGGCGCTGTTAGTGGGGGGCTGGGAGGCGCTGTTAGTGGGGGGCTGGGAGATGTTAGTAGGGGGCTGGGAGACGCTGTTAGTGGGGGCTGGGAGACGCTGTTAGTGGGGGCTGGGAGACGCTGTTAGTGGGGCTGGGAGACGCTGTTAATGGGGGCTGGGAGATGCTGTTAGTGGGGGGCTGGGAGACGCTGTTAGTGGGGGGCTGGGAGACGCTGTTAGTGGGGGGCTGGGAGACGCTGTTAGTGGAGGCTAGGACATGTTAGTGGGGGCTGGGAGATGTTAGTGGGGGTCTGGGAGGCGCTGTTAGTGGGGGGCTGGGAGACGCTTTTAGTGGGGGGCTGGGAGATGTTAGTGGGGGCTGGGAGACGCTGTTAGTGGGGGGCTGGGAGACGCTGTTAGTGGGGGTTTGGAGACGTTAGTGGGGGGCTGGGAGATGCTGTTAGTGGGGGTCTGGGAGACGCTGTTAGTGGGGGCTGGAAGACGCTGTTAGTGGGGGGCTGGGAGACGCTGTTAGTGGGGGGCTGGGAGACGCTGTTAGTGGAGGCTAGGACATGTTAGTGGGGGCTGGGAGATGTTAGTGGGGGTCTGGGAGGCGCTGTTAGTGGGGGGCTGGGAGACGCTTTTAGTGGGGGGCTGGGAGATGTTAGTGGGGGCTGGGAGACGCTGTTAGTGGGGGGCTGGGAGACGCTGTTAGTGGGGGTTTGGAGACGTTAGTGGGGGGCTGTGAGATGCTGTTAGTGGGGGTCTGGGAGACGCTGTTAGTGGGGGCTGGAAGACGCTGTTAGTGGGGGGCTGGGAGACGCTGTTAGTGGGGGCTGGGAGACGCTGTTAGTGGAGGGCTGGGAGACGCTGTTAGTGGGGGGCTGGGAGACGATAATGGGGGGCTGGGAGACGATAGTGGGGTCTGGGAGATGATAGTGGGGGCTGGGAGACGATAGTGGGGGCTGGGAGACGCTGTTAGTGGGGGGCTGGGAGACGCTGTTAGTGGGGGGCTGGGAGACGCTGTTAGTGGGGGCTGGGAGACGCTGTTAGTGGAGGGCTGGGAGACGCTGTTAGTGGGGGGCTGGGAGACGATAATGGGGGGCTGGGAGATGATAGTGGGGTCTGGGAGATGATAGTGGGGGCTGGGAGACGATAGTGGGGGCTGGGAGACGATAGTGGGGGTTTGGAGATGCTGTGAGGAGTTCTAAAGATGGAAGGCAGGGGGTTAAGTGTTTGACTCCTGCTGTGCCTTTGTCCCAAGATCTCCTCCTGACCCCTCTAACCTTTCCTGCCCGCAGTGTTCCCCCAGTCAGGACACCCCCCTTTCATCTTCAACATCTCATCAGTGAGGAGCAACGAGAAGATGTTAAAAGCCGAGCTCCGAGTGTTCAAGTGGAAGCCTTCTGGCACTGCTCCCAAACACCACTTCTGTAGGGTGAGCGCTCCCTCTGTAACCCCAATAATTATACTCCCCTGTGGGGGTGACTGCTCCCGTGGTTAGAGTGCTAGCTCTGTGTGACAGGTTTATGATGCTTCTGCATACAGAGCTGTGTTAGTTAGTCATCTACCTGTATCTTGAGGCATTAACCTCTTCTCTGCCAGAGAGGTTGGCACACTTACCAAGTTAATGCAGCAACAAAAATAGACATTAGGCCCAAATGTACTAAACAGTGCTAAAGCACTTTATGGCCGATACATGTGGAACGGGAAAAACAATGTCTCGTTTCTTTCCACCACTCAGATTTGGACCCTAAATCCGCACTCACATTAATGAACTTTACAAAAACAAGAGCACGTGACTTCACGGAAACGGATAATACAAATCAACAGAGCACAATCTAGAGCAGGGGTGAGCATCTCCAGTCCTCAAGGGCCACCAGCAGGTCAGGTTTTTAGGATATCTCTGCTTCAGCACAGGTGGCTCAATCAGTACTTGCTTGAGCGCAGGTGGCTCAAGACTGATTAGTGGCTCCTGTGCTGAAGCAGGGATATCCTGAAAACCTGACCTGTTGGTGGCCCTTGAGGACTGGAGTTGGCCGCCCCGGCGCTAGTGTAACCCGCGTGAAACGCAGCCCCCATTCATACCGTATCGCGCAGAGTTTCCCCTATAAACTGATATAATGCATCGCCACGTGCAAAGCATCCTGGGATTTCCGAACATTGCGTGGACGTGTCACCTGTGGTCAGTGGTCACTGCGCCGTAACGCACGGTGCCCGATACCAATACATTCTACGCCTGTTAAACATTGACGCAAAGTGGATCTATAGGCTTGTAAATACTATTAAACGTGGCGGTGCCCTTTTCCCCTTGGTACCACCACGCCTTGACCACGTCTTGGGTCAGGGTGGTGTGTGCCCGTGAGATAGCACCATGGGGAGGGTGGTAAGCCAGATCTCCCCCCTCTGATCTGCCCCTCACTGCTGCCCCCTCTCTGTTTCAGGTGGACTTGTACGAGCTCCTGGACAGCGCCAGCCGACCCTGGAGGGGGAATCTGATCTCTTCCAGACTCCTGCCCCTACACTCCCAGGGCTGGGAGATGTTCAACGTCACACAGACAGTAAGTGCCCCCGCGGGGTGTCTGTGCAGCCTGACATTGCCAAATGGAGCTGTATATTTAAAACAACGATACCTCCCCTCCCCTCCATTTTCAGCTGCGGGGACCCCTAGTTCCTGAGATACTTACAGATGAAGTTACCAGCATTACTTCCATGTCTTTACAGGGGGATTTAAATGGCCACCAATAAGAAGCTGCAACCAATGCGGTTGCGTTTAACTATTGGCCTGAGATTTGGCAGCCATTTTGTTTCCCCTGGAGAATGATTTAAACATGGTAACTTCACAGGTAAGTATCTTTGTAGCCAGGTGGTTCCCACCCTGTAAAATAATGGGGGATAAAGAAAGAAACAAGCAGGGGTGCTCGCTGCGTTACATAGCGCGGAGTCCGCGTCTCCGGGGAATATAAACCTTCTTCGTATGAAAGTTCCACGTAAACACGTTCTATATGTAACACCGCTACCCCCCGATGGGAGATAGGTGGGATTATGGTGTTAGTGGTACCATTAGGTGCTCATCTGTAGGTATTCCAGGAGCCTGGGCCTCCGCATAGAGGGAGCCTGGGGTGGGTAAGGTGATAAGATGGTCGTGATATGGTGCAGCGCCTCCAACCTGTTGTGACCCCACACACACGAACCTTCAGTAATAACTGGATCCAGCGTGCCAGGAACAGTGCAGCAGCGGCTTTACTGGGTGGTACTCACAGCCTTCGTCACTATCTCAGGCCTTCTCTTGCAAGAGAGGGGACCTCCCTTCTGATCCCTACTTAAACCAGAGTAGATGACCCTCGCAGCTTACTTTGAGCTTGCTAGGATCGGAGCCTAGCTCGCAGGACCCCTAGTTTGGCCTGTCTCCTTGAACCGTCATTGAGCACACGTCCGAGGCAGGACTCTAGCCCATGGCTAGCACACTCTTCCATAGCCCATGGCTAGCACACTCTTCCATTGCCCATGGCTAGCACACTCTTCCATAGCCCATGGCTAGCACACTCTTCCATAGCCCAGGGCAGCACACTCTTCCGTAGCCCATGGCTAGCACACTCTTCCGTAGCCCATGGCTAGCATACTCTTCCATAACCCATGGCTAGCCCACTCTTCCATAGCCCATGGCTAGCACACTCTTCCATAGCCCATGGCTAGCACACTCTTCCATAGCCCATGGCTAGCACACTCTTCCATAGCCCATGGCTAGCACACTCTTCCATAGCCCATGGCTAGCACACTCTTCCATAGCCCATGACTAGCACACTCTTCCATAGCCCATGGCTAGCACACTCTTCCATAGCCCATGGCTAGCACACTCTTCCATAACCCATGGCTAGCACACTCTTCCATAGCCCATGGCTAGCACACTCTTCCATAGCCCATGGCTGGGGCTGGACTTCTTTTCATTTGAACAGGATTCCTTTTTATACCAAGGGTGTGGCTAACTCCTCTGCCCCGTACACTGGACATGTCCCTAGAGTAAGCCCACTCCCCTGGCCCGTCCCACTAGAGTAAGCCAACTCCCCTGGCCCGTGACTCCAACGCCTGCCTGAAAACTGCAACATTGTAACTTTGGGGAAGTCTGACTCACATGCTAAGGGTTTGTTTAACCCTAGCACTGCCTGCTATTCCCAGGACTTACAATACTAGGTCAGAGAAATATAGCAGGGAAGCTACATATAAAATAAATATTGTGGCCAGGAAGGGGTTAACCTGTGCCATAATCCGCGTGTTCATGTAATGCCTCTGTATCTGCAGCATTAACTGCAGAGCGTTGCATTACTATACATCGGGAGATGACACATGGGCGGATCTCTTCCCTGCAGAGCTCACGATCTAAAAGCAGAGACAAAACATGAAACACAGACAGAGCCCAGTGCTACATCCATTGACACAAATACACGGTACAGTGCCTATATATATATATCTATATATATATATATATAGATATCTTTTGAATAAAATGGTCTTTTAATTTAACTCTTTGGCCAAAGTGTCGTAAGCCCATGAGCCCCTCCAAGGCAGACCACGTATCATGGGTCCTAACACTAATATAAATTCTTAATAACCTGTACATTACCAGGAAGAATGATTTATAATAAATCTGTCAAAATTAGTTGCATAGTTCTAAGTCTGATTGAAGCTCTTATTAACCTGTACAATACCAGGAAAATTTGCATGCAAGTTCCCATGAGTGTGGAAGGAGAAATGGAGTGAGCTTTAACCATTTAAAAGTGGGAGGGGGTGTTCTTCAAACCTGGGAAGGAGGAGCCACCCTCCAAATCAGCTGGGAACAGCTGAACAGAATTACTTATGACACTCTGGCCAAAGAGTTAAACTAAAAGACAATTTTATTCAAAATATATCTATATCTATATCTATATCTATATCTATATATATATATATATAGGCACTGTACCGTGTATTTGTGTCAATGGATGTAGCACTGGGCTCTGTCTGTGTTTCATGTTTTGTCTCTGCTTTTAAATATATATTGTCATGCTCAGTAGCACTGTGGTTATTTTGGGGGTTCAATATGACCTTATAGGGGTTCTGTATGTTTTGCAATAGAGCTCACGATCTGTGGGGATGTGAGTGGGGAGGAAGATATGGAGGAAGTGCTTTAGTGGTGTCTGTGTGGGGTGTTTCATCTCATACCTGGCGCAGGACCCTGTGTCCTGTACGAGTCCAGCGAGGGGGAGAGTCGTAGGAGGAGGTTAGAAGAGAGGAGGCTCTCGCTGGTCAGGGGGAAGTAGACGGTCAGGTTGTCAGGCCCAAGGACTGCCCGGGGAGGATGGGAGCCACAGGGGGACCAGAGAGGGTCTGAGCCACAGGGAGACCAGAGATGGTCTGAGCCACAGGGAGACTAGAGAGAGTCTGAGCCACAGGGAGACTAGAGATGGTCTGAGCAGGTGGTCCCTGTCTCTGGCACTTCTTCATCAAGGCAACAGAAGGATAAAACAAAAGGGAAGATAATAGGGTTAGTGACACCGGCCGTTTATATGACTATGGGGTCACTGCAATAAGTCCGAATCTCTTCACATGAATCCTGGGCGTGAGACACACTCTTATCACATAGAAGGTGTCATCCACCAACGCAGCGCTGCTTCGGATGGTATCTGCTCATCTCCTCCTTAAATCCAACTCCTGGTTTCCCATCAAGTTTCGGATCGCCCACAAAGCTCTCCTCATTACCTTCAAGGGTCTCCACTCATCTGCTCCTCCCTACATATCAACTCTGATCTCTCGTTATGCACCCGCTCGTCTCCTACGCTCTGCCCATAACTGTCTCCTCTCCACCCCTTTCACCTCTACTGCTCTCTCACTTTAAACCCCTATCCCCTCACTGCCCCTTACCTGTGGGACTCCCTCACACTCAGCATACACCCAGCACCATCTCTCCTCCCCTTACCTGTGGGACTCCCTCACACTCAGTATACCCCCAGCACCTTCTCTCCTCCCCTTACCTGTGGGACTCCCTCACACTCAGTATACACCCAGCACCTTCTCTCCTCCCCTTACCTGTGGGACTCCCTCACACTTAGTATACACCCAACACCTTCTCCCCTTACCTGTGGGACTCCCTCACACTCAGCATACACCCAGCACCTTCTCTCCTCCCCTTACCTGTGGGACTCCCTCACACTCAGCATACACCCAGCATCTTCTCTCCTCCCCTTACCTGTGGGACTCCCTCACACCCAGCACCCTCTCTCCTCCCCTTACCTGTGGGACTCCCTCACACGCAGTATACACCCAGCACCTTCTCTCCTCCCCTTACCTATGGGCAGTGTTCGACAAACCTATACATTTGCTCGCCCCGGGCGAGTGGATTTAATCCCCAGGCGAGTAAATATTGGCCCAAGCAGCACACGTTTGGTACTAGGTGGCGAGTAGATTTTTTTGTGTGGCGAGTAGATTTTTTGGTGATTTGTCAACCACTGCCTATGGGACTCCCTCACACTCTGCATACACCCAGCACCTTCTCTCCTCCCCTTACCTATGGGACTCCCTCACACTCCGCATACACCCAGCACCTTCTCTCCTCCCCTTACCTGTGGGACTCCATCACACTCCGCATACACCCAGCACCTTCTCTCCTCCCCTTACCTGTGGGACTCCCTCACACTCCGCATACACCCAGCACCTTCTCTACTCCCCTTACCTGTGGGACTCCCTCACACTCAGCATACACCCAGCACCTTCTCTCCTCCCCTTACCTCTGGGACTCCCTCACACTCCGCATACACCCAGCACCTTCTCTCTTCCCCTTACCTATGGGACTCCCTCACACTCCGCATACACCCAGCACCTTCTCTCCTCCCCTTACCTATGGGACTCCCTCACACTTCGCATACACCCAGCACCTTCTCTCCTCCCCTTACCTGTGGGACTCCCTCACACTCAGTATACACCCAGCACCTTCTCTCCTCCCCTTACCTATGGGACTCCCTCACACTCAGCATACACCCAGCACCTTCTCCCCTTACCTCTGGGACTCCCTCACACTCAGCATACACCCAGCACCTTCTCTCCTCCCCTTACCTGTGGGACTCCCTCACACTCAGCATACACCCAGCACCTTCTCTCCTCCCCTTACCTGTGGGACTCCCTCACACTCAGCATACACCCAGCACCTTCTCTCCTCCCCTTACCTGTGGGACTCCCTCACACTCAGCATACACCCAGCACCTTCTCTCCTCCCCTTACCTGTGGGACTCCCTCACACTCCGCATACACCCAGCATCTTCTCTCCTCCCCTTACCTGTGGGACCTCCTCACACTCGGCATACACCCAGCACCTTCTCTCCTCCCCTTACCTGTGGGACTCCCTCACCCACAGTATACACCCAGCACCTTCTCTTCTCCCCTTACCTGTGGGACTCCCTCACACTCAATATACACCCAGCACCTTCTCTCCTCCCCTTACCTGTGGGACTCCCTCACACTCCGCATACACCCAGCACCTTCTCTCCTCCCCTTACCTGTGGGACTCCCTCACACACAGTATACACCCAGCATCTTCTCTCCTCCCCTTACCTGTGGGACCTCCTCACACTCGGCATACACCCAGCACCTTCTCTCCTCCCCTTACCTGTGGGACCCCCTCACCCACAGTATACACCCAGCACCTTCTCTCCTCCCCTTACCTGTGGGACTCCCTCACACTCAGTATACACCCAGCACCTTCTCTCCTCCCCTTACCTGTGGGACTCCCTCATACTCCGCATACACCCAGCACCTTCTCTCCTCCCCTTACCTGTGGGACTCCCTCACACTCAGCATACACCCAGCACCTTCTCTCCTCCCCTTACCTGTGGGACTCCCTCACACTCAGTATACACCCAGCACCTTCTCTCCTCCCCTTACCTGTGGGACTCCCTCACCCACAGTATACACCCAGCACCTTCTCTCCTCCCCTTACCTGTGGGACTCCCTCACACTTAGTATACACCCAACACCTTCTCCCCTTACCTGTGGGACTCCCTCACACTCAGCATCTTCTCTCCTCCCCTTACCTGTGGGACTCCCTCACACTCAGTATACCCCCAGCACCTTCTCTCCTCCCCTTACCTGTGGGACACACTCACACTCAGCATACACCCAGTACCTTCTCTCCTCCCCTTACCTGTGGGACTCCCTCACACTTAGTATACACCCAACACCTTCTCCCCTTACCTGTGGGACTCCCTCACACTCAGCATACACCCAGCACCTTCTCTCCTCCCCTTACCTGTGGGACTCCCTCACACTCAGTATACACCCAGCACCTTCTCTCCTCCCCTTACCTGTGGGACTCCCTCACCCACAGTATACACCCAGCACCTTCTCTCCTCCCCTTACCTGTGGGACTCCCTCACACTTAGTATACACCCAACACCTTCTCCCCTTACCTGTGGGACTCCCTCACACTCAGCATCTTCTCTCCTCCCCTTACCTGTGGGACTCCCTCACACTCAGTATACCCCCAGCACCTTCTCTCCTCCCCTTACCTGTGGGACACACTCACACTCAGCATACACCCAGTACCTTCTCTCCTCCCCTTACCTGTGGGACTCCCTCACACTTAGTATACACCCAGCACCATCTCTCCTCCCCTTACCTGTGGGACTCCCTCACACTCAGCATACACCCAGTACCTTCTCTCCTCCCCTTACCTGTGGGACTCCCTCACACTTAGTATACACCCAGCACCTTCTCTCCTCCCCTTACCTGTGGGACTCCCTCACACTTAGTATACACCCAACACCTTCTCCCCTTACCTGTGGGACTCCCTCACACTCAGCATACACCCAGCACCTTCTCTCCTCCCCTTACCTGTGGCACTCACTCACACTCACACTTGAACTGTGAAAAGGAAAGATCCAGCGCTCCACGGATTTGAAAAAGTATCAAATTTATAAATAAATTATCAATAAATTTGATACTTTTGCAAATCCGTGGAGCGCTGCATCTTTCCTTTTCACAGTTCAAGCTTGGATATGTGTGACAGGTATCCCTTTGAACCAGCAGCTCCGGTAATACTGTTTTGTTTTTTGATTAATGGTGTGCAGCATATCGCTGTTCATTTGACTCACTCACACTCAGCATACACCCAGCACCTTCTCTCCCCCCTTACCTGTGGGACTCCCTCACACTCAGCATACACCCAGCACCTTCTCTCCCCCCCTTACCTGTGGGACTCCCTCACACTCAGCATACACCCAGCATCTTCTCTCCTCCCCTTACCTGTGGGACTCCCTCACACTCAGCATACACCCAGCATCTTCTCTCCTCCCCTTACCTGTGGGACTCCCTCACACTCAGCATACACCCAGCATCTTCTCTCCTCCCCTTACCTGTGGGACTCCCTCACACTCAGTATACACCCAGCACCTTCTCTCCTCCCCTTACCTGTGGGACTCCCTCACACTCAGCATACACCCAGCACCTTCTCTCCTCCCCTTACCTGTGGGACTCCCTCACACTCAGCATACACCCAGCACCTTTTCTCCTCCCCTTACCTGTGGGACTCCCTCACACTCAGCATACACCCAGCACCTTCTCTCCTCCCCTTACCTGTGGGATTCCCTCACACTCAGTATACACCCAGCACCTTCTCTCCTCCCCTTACCTGTGGGACTCCCTCACACGCAGTATACACCCAGCACCTTCCATCCTCCCCTTACCTGTGGGACTCCCTCACACGCAGTATACACCCAGCACCTTCTCTTCTCCCCTTACCTATGGGACTCCCTCACACGCAGTATACACCCAGCTCCCTCTCTCCTCCCCTTACCTGTGGGACTCCCTCACACTCAGTATACACCCAGCTCCCTCTCTCCTCCCCTTACCTGTGGGACTCCCTCACACTCAGCATACACCCAGCACCTTCTCTCCTCCCCTTACCTGTGGGACTCCCTCACACTCAGCATACACCCAGCACCTTTTCTCCTCCCCTTACCTGTGGGACTCCCTCACACTCAGTATACACCCAGCACCTTCTCTCCTCCCCTTACCTGTGGGACTCCCTCACACGCAGTATACACCCAGCACCTTCCATCCTCCCCTTACCTGTGGGACTCCCTCACACGCAGTATACACCCAGCACCTTCTCTCCTCCCCTTACCTGTGGGACTCCCTCACACCCAGCACCCTCTCTCCTCCCCTTACCTGTGGGACTCCCTCACACTCAGCATACACCCAGCACCTTCTCTCCTCCCCTTACCTGTGAGACTCCCTCACACTCAGTAAAAAAAAAACAGCATCTTCTCTCCTCCCCTTACCTATGGGACTCCCTCACACTCAGTATACACCCAGCACCTTCTCTCCTCCCCTTACCTATGGGACTCCCTCACACTCCGCATACACCCAGCACCTTCTCTCCTCCCCTTACCTGTGGGACTCCCTCACACTCAGTATACACCCAGCACCTTCTCTCCTCCCCTTACCTGTGGGACTCCCTCACACGCAGTATACACCCAGCACCTTCTCTTCTCCCCTTACCTATGGGACTCCCTCACACTCCGCATACACCCATCACCTTCTCTCCTCCCCTTACCTATGGGACTCCCTCACACTCCGCATACACCCAGCACCTTCTCTCCTCCCCTTACCTGTGGGACTCCCTCACACTCAGCATACACCCAGCACCTTCTCTCCTCCCCTTACCTGTGGGACTCCCTCACACTCCGCATAAACCCAGCACCTTCTCTCCTCCACTTACCTGTGGGACACCCTCACACTCAGCATACACCCAGCACCTTCTCTCCTCCCCTTACCTATGGGACTCCCTCACACTCCGCATACACCCAGCACCTTCTCTTCTCCTCTTACCTGTGGGACTCCCTCACACTCTGCATACACCCAGCACCTTCTCTCCTCCCCTTACCTGTGGGACTCCCTCACACTCAGTATACTGTACCCCCAGCACCTTCTCTCCTCCCCTTACCTGTGGGACTCCCTCACACTCAGCATACACCCAGCACCTTCTCTCCTCCCACTTACCTGTGCGACTCCCTCACACTCAGCATACACCCAGCACCTTCTCTCCTCCCCTTACCTCTGGGACTCCCTCACACTCAGCATACACCCAGCACCTTCTCTCCTCCCCTTACCTCTGGTTCTCCCTCACACTCCGCATACACCCAGACCCTTCTCTCCTCCCCTTACCTGTGGGACTCCCTCACACTCAGTATACACCCAGCACCTTCTCTCCTCCCCTTACCTATGGGACTCCCTCACACTCCGCATACACCCAGCACCTTCTCTCCTCCCCTTACCTGTGGGACTCCCTCACACTCAGTATACACCCAGCACCTTCTCTCCTCCCCTTACCTGTGGGACTCCCTCACACTCCGCATACACCCAGCACCTTTTCTCCTCCCCTTACCTGTGGGACTCTCTCACACTCCGCATACACCCAGCACCTTCTCTCCTCCCCTTACCTGTGGGACTCCCTCACACTCTGCATACACCCAGCACCTTCTCTCCTCCCCTTACCTGTGGGACTCCCTCACACTCAGCATACACCCAGCACCTTCTCTCCTCCCACTTACCTGTGCGACTCCCTCACACTCAGCATACACCCAGCACCTTCTCTCCTCCCCTTACCTGTGGGACTCCCTCACACTCCGCATACACCCAGACCCTTCTCTCCTCCCCTTACCTGTGGGACTCCCTCACACTCAGTATACACCCAGCACCTTCTCTCCTCCCCTTACCTATGGGACTCCCTCACACTCCGCATACACCCAGCACCTTTTCTCCTCCCCTTACCTGTGGGACTCTCTCACACTCCGCATACACCCAGCACCTTTTCTCCTCCCCTTACCTGTGGGACTCCCTCACACTCAGTATACACCCAGCACCTTCTCTCCTCCCCTTACCTGTGGGACTCCCTCACACGCAGTATACACCCAGCACCTTCTCTCCTCCCCTTACCTGTGGGACTCCCTCACAAGCAGTATACACCCAGCACCTTCTCTCCTCCCCTTACCTGTGGGACTCCCTCACACCCAGCACCCTCTCTCCTCCCCTTACCTGTGGGACTCCCTCACACTCAGCATACACCCAGCACCTTCTCTCCTCCCCTTACCTGTGAGACTCCCTCACACTCAGTAAAAAAAAAAACAGCATCTTCTCTCCTCCCCTTACCTATGGGACTCCCTCACACTCAGTATACACCCAGCACCTTCTCTCCTCCCCTTACCTATGGGACTCCCTCACACTCCGCATACACCCAGCACCTTCTCTCCTCCCCTTACCTGTGGGACTCCCTCACACTCAGTATACACCCAGCACCTTCTTTCCTCCCCTTACCTATGGGACTCCCTCACACTCCGCATACACCCAGCACCTTCTCTCCTCCCCTTACCTGTGGGACTCCCTCACACTCAGTATACACCCAGCACCTTCTCTCCTCCCCTTACCTGTGGGACTCCCTCACACTCCGCATACACCCAGCACCTTTTCTCCTCCCCTTACCTGTGGGACTCTCTCACACTCCGCATACACCCAGCACCTTTTCTCCTCCCCTTACCTGTGGGACTCCCTCACACTCAGTATACACCCAGCACCTTCTCTCCTCCCCTTACCTGTGGGACTCCCTCACATGCAGTATACACCCAGCACCTTCTCTCCTCCCCTTACCTGTGGGACTCCCTCACACGCAGTATACACCCAGCACCTTCTCTCCTCCCCTTACCTGTGGGACTCCCTCACACCCAGCACCCTCTCTCCTCCCCTTACCTGTGGGACTCCCTCACACTCAGCATACACCCAGCACCTTCTCTCCTCCCCTTACCTGTGAGACTCCCTCACACTCAGTAAAAAAAAACAGCATCTTCTCTCCTCCCCTTACCTATGGGACTCCCTCACACTCAGTATACACCCAGCACCTTCTCTCCTCCCCTTACCTATGGGACTCCCTCACACTCCGCATACACCCAGCACCTTCTCTCCTCCCCTTACCTGTGGGACTCCCTCACACTCAGTATACACCCAGCACCTTCTCTCCTCCCCTTACCTGTGGGACTCCCTCACACGCAGTATACACCCAGCACCTTCTCTTCTCCCCTTACCTATGGGACTCCCTCACACTCCGCATACACCCAGCACCTTCTCTCCTCCCCTTACCTATGGGACTCCCTCACACTCCGCATACACCCAGCACCTTCTCTCCTCCCCTTACCTGTGGGACTCCCTCACACTCAGCATACACCCAGCACCTTCTCTCCTCCCCTTACCTGTGGGACTCCCTCACACTCCGCATAAACCCAGCACCTTCTCTCCTCCCCTTACCTGTGGGACACCCTCACACTCAGCATACACCCAGCACCTTCTCTCCTCCCCTTACCTATGGGACTCCCTCACACTCCGCATACACCCAGCACCTTCTCTTCTCCTCTTACCTGTGGGACTCCCTCACACTCTGCATACACCCAGCACCTTCTCTCCTCCCCTTACCTGTGGGACTCCCTCACACTCAGTATACCCCCAGCACCTTCTCTCCTCCCCTTACCTGTGGGACTCCCTCACACTCAGCATACACCCAGCACCTTCTCTCCTCCCACTTACCTGTGCGACTCCCTCACACTCAGCATACACCCAGCACCTTCTCTCCTCCCCTTACCTCTGGGACTCCCTCACACTCCGCATACACCCAGCACCTTCTCTCCTCCCCTTACCTGTGGGACTCCCTCACACTCAGTATACACCCAGCACCTTCTCTCCTCCCCTTACCTGTGGGACTCCCTCACACTCCGCATACACCCAGCACCTTTTCTCCTCCCCTTACCTGTGGGACTCTCTCACACTCCGCATACACCCAGCACCTTCTCTCCTCCCCTTACCTGTGGGACTCCCTCACACTCAGTATACCCCAGCACCTTCTCTCCTCCCCTTACCTATGGGACTCCCTCACACTCAGCATACACCCAGCACCTTCTCCCCTTACCTGTGGGACTCCCTCACACTCAGTATACCCCAGCACCTTCTCTCCTCCCCTTACCTATGGGACTCCCTCACACTCAGCATACACCCAGGACCTTCTCCCCTTACCTGTGGGACTCCCTCACACTCAGCATACACCCAGCACCTTCTCTCCTCCCCTTACCTATGGGACTCCCTCACACTCCGCATACACCCAGCACCTTCTCTCCTCCCCTTACCTATGGGACTCCCTCACACTCCGCATACACCCAGCACCTTCTCTCCTCCCCTTTAAGTCAAAACTTAAAACTCCCCTCTTACATGAAGTATTTTATTAGCCTGAACTGTCCCACGCCCACAGCCACTCCTACCAACCATCGTGGCCAAGCACTGCCATATACTGGACTTACCCACCATCAAGGCCAGGCCCTGCCATCTACTGCACTTATTCCCTCACCTGCTGTCTCTGTAACTCTCGCATCATACCACTTAGATTGTAAGCTCTCCGGGGCAGGGATTTCCTATTTGTTGCACTTACCTATGAATAGAGATATACATACATGGTCAGGGGATCTACCTTTTGCTTTCCCAGGTCTCCAGGTGGATTGTTGATAACGGCACAAATCATGGCTTCCTCATCACTTCCACGCTGCCCTCGGGGAACTTCCTGGAGACGGATCTCCTAGGTCTCACCAAGAGTCAGCACCGGCCGGGTGGCAAGAGGTCCTATCTTGTACTCTTCAACGATGATGGACGGAGAGGGGTGTCCAGCAGCACAATGCACTCCCCTGCCGTGGAGGACACAGGTGAGACTGCAGGGATGATGTAAATGTGTGTGTGTGTGTGTGTCTGTGCTGTGTGTGTCTGTGCCCTGTGTGTCTGTGCCCTGTGTGTCTGTGCCCTGTGTGTCTGTGCCCTGTGTGTCTGTGCCCTGTGTGTCTGTGCCCTGTGTGTCTGTGCCCTGTGTCTGTGCCCTGTGTCTCTGTGCCCTGTGTCACTGTGCCCTGTGTCTCTGTGCCCTGTGTGTCTTGCCCTGTGTGTCTGTGCCCTGTGTGTCTGTGCCCTGTGTGTCTGTGCCCTGTGTGTCTGTGCTCTGTGTGTCTGTGCCCTGTGTGCCTGTGCCCTGTGTCTCTGTGCCCTGTGTGTCTGTATGCCCTGTGTGTCTATGCCCTGTGTGTCTGTGCCCTGTGTGTGTGTGTGTCTGTATGCCCTGTGTGTCTGTTTGCCCTGTGTGTCTATACCCTCTGGCCCTGTGTGTCTGTGCCCTGTGTGTCTATGCCCTGTGTGTCTATGCCCTGTGTGTCTGTGCCCTGTGTGTCTGTGCCCTGTGTGTCTGTGCCCTGTGTGTCTGTGCCCTGTGTGTCTGTATGCCCTGTGTGTCTATACCCTCTGGCCCTGTGTGTCTGTGCCCTGTGTGTCTATGCCCTGTGTGTCTATGCCCTGTGTGTCTGTGCCCTGTGTGTCTGTGCCCTGTGTGTCTGTATGCCCTGTGTGTCTGTGCCCTGCTGTGTGTCTGTGCCCTGTGCGTCTGTGCCCTGTGTGTCTGTGCCCTGTGTGTCTGTGCCCTGTGTGTCTGTGCCCTGTGTGTCTGTGCCCTGTGTGTCTATGCCCTGTGTCTCTGTGCCCTGTGTCTCTGTATGCCCTGTGTCTCTGTATGCCCTGTGTCTCTGTATGCCCTGTGTCTGTATGCCCTGTGTGTCTGTGCCCTGTGTGTCTGTATGCCCTGTGTGTCTGTATGCCCTGTGTGTCTGTATGCCCTGTGTGTCTGTATGCCCAATGTGTCTGTATGCCCTGTGTGTCTGTATGCCCTGTGTGTCTGTATGCCCTGTGTGTCTGTATGCCCTGTGTGTCTGTATGCCCTGTGTGTCTGTATGCCCTGTGTGTCTGTGCCCTGTGTGTCTGTATGCCCTGTGTGTCTGTGCCCTGTGTGTCTGTGCCCTGTGTGTCTGTGCCCTGTGTGTCTGTACCCTGTGTGTCTGTGCCCTGTGTGTCTGTGCGCCCTGTGTGTCTGTATGCCCTGTGTGTCTGTGCCCTGTGTGTCTGTGCCCTGTGTGTCTGTGCCCTGTGTGTCTGTGCCCTGTGTGTCTGTGCCCTGTGTCTCTGTGCCCTGTGTCTCTGTGCCCTGTGTCTCTGTGCCCTGTGTGTCTGTGCCCTGTGTCTGTGCCTTGTGTGTCAGTATGCCTTGTGTGTCAGTATGCCCTGTGTGTCTGTGCCCTGTGTGTCTGTGCCCTGTGTGTCTGTGCCCTGTGTCTCTATGCCCTGTGTCTCTGTGCCCTGTGTCTCTGTGCCCTGTGTGTCTTTGCCCTGTGTGTCTGTGCCCTGTGTCTCTGTGCCCTGTGTCTCTGTGCCCTGTGTCTGTGCCCTGTGTCTCTGTTCCGTGTCTCTGTGCCCTGTGTCTCTGTGCCCTGTGTGTCTGTGCCCTGTGTGTCTGTGCCCTGTGTGTCTGTGCCCTGTGTGTCTGTGCCATGTGTGTCTGTGCCCTGTGTGTCTGTATGTCCTGTTTGTCTATGCCCTGTGTGTCTGTGCCCTGTGTGTCTGTGCCCTGTGTCTCTGTGCCCTGTGTGTCTGTGCCCTGTGTCTGTGCCCTGTGACTCTGTGCCCTGTGTCTCTGTGCCCTGTGTGTCTGTGCCCTGTGTCTCTGTGCCCTGTGTCTCTGTGCCCTGTGTCTCTGTGCCCTGTGTCTCTGTGCCCTGTGTGTCTGTGCCCTGTGTGTCTGTGCCCTGTGTCTCTGTGCCCTGTGTCTCTGTGCCCTGTGTCTCTGTGCCCTGTGTCTCTGTGCCCTGCGTGTCTTTGCTTGAGGTGCGTATGTGTGAGTGCAGAGCAGGGGAACGCCCAATACAATGGTATTATTGAGTGATGAATATTGTCTTAAGGTGATTAAGGATGGGTGTGTAACTCATATATTACTGGTACTGTGCACACGGAGTATGAAAGTGGCAGGATTTGCTTCCTGATGATCTCCAAAAAAAAAGTTCTCCTGTGTTCAACATAAGAAAGTTGCTAACTGCGTTTCTTCTGTTGGACGCCGGCGCAGAGCGTGACATCACATGGCGGTTACCTCATCACTACGTTAAACTGTGATGGACAGAAATGCAAACTTTGATAAACCTCAATATGATATCGTGCCACTAATCCCAATACCACGTGTGGCATTTTCCGTGTAACGCACCTTCATACTTTGAGAAGCAACATGGCATTGATGCTCAATCTCATGGGAAGAAAGACCATTTTGATACATAACTCAGCCAGACTTTAAGCCAAGAGAGGGCGGGTAAGGGCTGCGGGTTCCCTCCCACTGTCTCCCTACGTCTCTGGTCACTGGAAATATCCACATATAGATGAAACGCATCCTATAACTGTACCACGGCGAAAGTGCCCTGGCACGAGGGGTATTCGTGAACTCTCCCTCAGCCAGATCAGATATGGACAAGTACGGTGATGGGCACATCCATTGTATCCCTTTGTAGGGTCATCGCGAGGCGATATCCCACCTCACTGTACAGTTTAGGAATATAATAGAACAATCATTGACACCTTCTTCTCTTCTCCCCATTCCTCCAGGCTTACTCCTCCCTCTGCTTGAGACCTCTTCTTTTCTCCTGCCTGCCCCCCACAAGTTTCCACTGGTCGTAGACATGACCAAGAGTCGAAGGATCCGTGAGGTCTACGTGGACGGTGTCCTCCCATGCCAGCGCCACCCCCTTTACGTGGACTTTGAGGAGATAGGGTGGGCAGGATGGATCATCTCCCCCAAGGGCTATAACGCCTTCCACTGCAAGGGCAACTGCCTCTTCCCCCTGGGGCAGGGACTGGGTGCCACCAACCATGCCACAGTGCAATCGATCGTCCATGCGCTGAAACTCAACAAGGACATCGCCACCCCATGCTGCGTCCCTAACAAGTTGAACTCAATCAACCTGCTGTACTTTGATGATGAGGAAAATGTGGTCCTTAAACAGTACGAGGACATGGTGGCTGTCAGCTGTGGGTGTCATTGAGCATCCCCCTTAATGGGATGACTCCCCCCATTTTAGGACAACACCTGCCTCTTTACCCCATAGGAGCAACCTCACTAGAGGCACGGACCACAGTCTAATGATCATTACTATGAGCTAACCTGGATACTTAGACGTTGAGTTACAGGCAGTGTCACTCTCAAAATGAAATTCTATTGTACAAAGACTTCTAAACTTCACAGGTCTCTTCTTCTCATGTACAGAGCCTCCCAAACCTCACAGGTCTCTTCTTCACGTGTACAGAGCTTCCCAAACCTCACAGGTCTCTTCTTCACATGTACAGAGCCTCCCAAACCTCACAGGTCTCTTCTTCACATGTACAGAGCTTTCCAAATCTCACCGGTCTCTTCTTCACATGTACAGAGCCTCCCAAACCTCACAGGTCTCTTCTTCACATGTACAGAGCCTCCCAAACCTCACAGGTCTCTTCTTCACATGTACAGAGCCTCCCAAACCTCACAGGTCTCTTCTTCCACATGTACAGAGCCTCCCAAACCTCACAGGTCTATTCTTCCCATATACAGAGCTTTCCAAACCTCACAGGTCTCTTCTTCACGTGTAGAGAGCCTCCCACCCAAACCTCACAGGTCTCTTCTTCACGTGTACAGAGCCTCCCAAACCTCACAGGTCTCTTTTTCACATGTACAGAGCCTCCCAAACCTCACAGGTCTCTTCTTCACGTGTAGAGAGCCTCCCAAACCTCGCAGGTCTCTTCTTCACATGTACAGAGCTTTACAATCCTCACCCGATATCTCACATCACATATGCGACACATGAGGTTTGAAAACCCCGATATACATTGTAACATTGTAAATCTAAAGTCTTCTTTTTTTATTGTTGAATCCCATGCCCTGCAGGGGGCGGTGTTGCAGGGACAGAATGAGCCTGTATGGCCATTTCAATGTCTTTAGCCTGGGCAAACTGGATCACCTGTAAAAGGCCCGGGGGATTATGGGGGATTCCTGTATTTATTCTACTTCGCCTTTCAGTGACATGGTTTAACCGTATAACATTGCGGGGGAAGCGCCTTCGTACCTCGCTTCAATACCTTCTTCACATGAGCTTCTTCAGGAATATTCTTTTATAGGTAGAGCTGAAAGATTGGTATTTATGGAGGCAACCATCTTTAATGTGACCTCGTTAAATTAATATCATTTGTTCTCTTCAGTATAATAATGATTCAGTGGCTACAAACAGAACATGTTTATTTACCGCACGTCGCAGTGACCGCGCGCTGAAGCAGCCGCCCCTGTCAGCAGTTTGAAACCATCCCCAAGGAATTCTGGGAAGTGTACACCTTGTTCTCGGAGCAGAAGTGAAGTTCCAGGCCTGGCCCAAAGTGCCATGAAAATGGGGCGCTACAGCCCCCCAAGCCTTCTCTTTCCAAACAGGTTGCATGGATATTGCCGGGTTTAACCCTTTCACTGCCAGTCCCGCAATGTCGGGAAAGGGTTAATACAAAAGGAACATTCCTTACGGATGAGATGTGAGGGTCTCGGTGTTTTGTTTATTTTTATATTGATCTGTATTTTTGTAATACAAATGTATAATGCAACTGTGTGTATATTGTAACTGTGTGTATATTGTAACTGTGTGTATAATGTAACTGTGTGTATAATGCAACTGTGTATAATGTAACTGTGTGTATAATGTAACTGTGTGTATAATGTAACTGTGTGTATAATGTAACTGTGTGTATAATGTAACTGTGTGTATTGTAACTGTAACTGTGTGTATAATGTAACTGTGTGTATTGTAACTGTAACTGTGTGTATAATGTAACTGTAACTGTGTGTATAATGTAACTGTGTGTATAATGTAACTGTGTGTATAATGTAACTGTGTGTATAATGTAACTGTAACTGTGTGTATAATGTAACTGTGTGTATTGTAACTGTAACTGTGTGTATAATGTAACTGTAACTGTGTGTATAATGTAACTGTGTGTATAATGTAACTGTGTGTATAATGCAACTGTGTGTATAATGCAACTGTGTATAATGTAACTGTGTGTATAATGTAACTGTGTGTATAATGTAACTGTGTGTATAATGCAACTGTGTGTATAATGCAACTGTGTGTATAATGCAACTGTGTGTATAATGCAACTGTGTGTATAATGCAACTGTGTGTATAATGCAACTGTGTGTATAATGCAACTGTGTGTATAATGCAACTGTGTGTATAATGCAACTGTGTGTATAATGCAACTGTGTGTATAATGCAACTGTGTGTATAATGCAACTGTGTGTATAATGCAACTGTGTGTATAATGCAACTGTGTGTATAATGCAACTGTGTGTATAATGCAACTGTGTGTATAATGCAACTGTAACTGTGTGTATAATGTAACTGTAACTGTGTGTATAATGTAACTGTAACTGTGTGTATAATGTAACTGTAACTGTGTGTATAATGTAACTGTGTATACTGTAACTGTGTGTATAATGTTACTGTAACTCTGTGTATACTGTAACTGTGTGTATACTGTAACTGTAACTGTGTGTATACTGTAACTGTGTGTATACTGTAACTGTAACTGTGTGTATAATGTAACTGTGTGTATACTGTAACTGTAACTGTGTGTATAATGTAACTGTGTGTATAGTGTAACTGTGTGTATAGTGTAACTGTGTGTATAGTGTAACTGTGTGTATAGTGTAACTGTGTGTATAGTGTAACTGTGTGTATAGTGTAACTGTGTGTATAATGTAACTGTGTGTATAATGTAACTGTGTGTATAGTGTAACTGTGTGTATAGTGTAACTGTGTGTATAGTGTAACTGTGTGTATAATGTTACTGTAACTCTGTGTATAATGTAACTGTGTGTGTAATGTAACTGTGTGTATAGTGTAACTGTGTGTATAATGTAACTGTAATGTTGCTTTATGAATTAAACTATTTACACTATTTCTAGCTTGTGGACACCAGGTGTGTGCACTGACTACTAGGTGTATAATGTTTTTTCTTATATAGCACTGACTGTGTATACCGTGATGCACGTAGGAATGTTACAGGCGCAGGTCCCTGTCCCACAGAGCTTACAATCTATGTGTTTTTGGTGCCTGAGGCACAGGGAGATAAAGTGACTTGCCCAAGGTCATACGGAGCTGACCCCGGGGATTGGAGCCAGGCTCCCCTGCTTCACACTCAGTATCATTATCAGCCAGTGTCTTCACTCACCGAGCTGCTCCTTCACTCACCGAGCTGCTCCTTCACTCACCAAGTATTTCCTTCACTCACCGAGCCACTCCTTCACTCACCAAGTATTTCCTTCACTCACCGAGCCACTCCTTCACTCACCAAGTATTTCCTTCACTCAGAGTCGCTCCTTCACTCACCAAGTATTTCTTTCACTCACAGAGCCGCTCCTTCACTCACCGAGCCACTCATTCACTCACCGAGCCGCTCCTTCACTCACTAAGTATTTCCTTCACTCACCGTGCCACTCCATCACTCACTGAGCCGCTCCTTCACTCACCGAGCCGTTTCTTTACTCAGTGGGCCCCTCCTTCACTCAGTGGGGCCCTCCTTCACTCAGTGGGCCCCTCCTTCACTCACCGAGCCGCTCCCACTCACCGAGACGCTCCTTCACTCACCGAGCCGCTCCTTCACTCACCGAGCCGCTCCTTCACTCACCAAGCCGCTCCTTCACTCACTGAGACACTCCTTCACTCACCGAGCCGCTCCTTCACTCACCGAGCCGTTTCCTCACTCAGTGGGCCCCTCCTTCACTCAGTGGGCCCCTCCTTCACTCAGTGGGCCCCTCCTTCACTCACCGAGCTGCTCCCACTCACCGAGCCGCTCCTTCACTCACCGAGCCGCTCCTTCACTCACTGAGACGCTCCTTCACTCACCGAGCCGCTCCTTCACTCACCGAGCCGCTCCTTCACTCACCGAGACGCTCCTTCACTCACCGAGCCGCTCCTTCACTCACTGAGACGCTCCTTCACTCACCGAGCCGCTCCTTCACTCACCGAGTTGGTGGTACATTGTATCACTTTGATGCTCATGCAGGTATCAAAGCAATAATACAACCTACGGAATAGGAATGAGTGACATAAACACACCCTGTAATAAGGGGGTATCTTGTGGTTACAGGTAGTGTTAGGCCCTGTAATAAGGGGGTATCTTGTGGTTACAGGCAGTGTTAGGCCCAGTAATAAGGGGGTATCTTGTGGTTACAGGCAGTGTTAGGCCCAGTAATAAGGGGGTATCTTGTGGTTACAGGCAGTGTTAGGCCCTGTATTAAGGGGGTATCTTGTGGTTACAGTCAGAGTTAGGCCCAGTAATAAGGGGGTATCTTGTGTGGTTACAGGGAGTGTTAGGCCCTGTAATAAGGGGGTATCTTGTGGTTACAGGCAGTGTTGGGCCCTGTAATAAGGGGGTATCTTGTGTGGTTACAAGCAGTATACGGCCCTGTAATAAAGGGGTATCTTGTGTTGTTATAGGCAGTGTTAGGCCCTGTAATAAGGGGGTATCTTGTGGTTACAGGCAGTGTTAGGCCCTGTAATAAGGGGGTATCTTGTGGTTACAGGCAGTGTTGGGCCCTGTAATAAGGGGGTATATTGTGGTTACAGGCAGTGTTAGGCCCAGTAATAAGGGGGTATCTTGTGGTTACAGGCAGTGTTAGGCCCTGTAATAAGGGGGTACCTTGTGGTTACAGGCAGTGTTAGGCCCTGTAATAAGGGGGTATCTTGTGGTTACAGGCAGTGTTAGGCCCTGTAATAAAGGGCTATCTTGTGGTTACAGGCAGTGTTAGGCCCTGTAATAAGGGGGTATCTTGTGGTTACAGGTAGTGTTAGGCCCTGTAATAAGGGGGTATATTGTGGTTACAGGCAGTGTTAGGCCCAGTAATAAGGGGGTATCTTGTGGTTACAGGCAGTGTTAGGCCCTGTAATAAGGGGGTATCTTGTGGTTACAGGCAGTGTTAGGCCCAGTAATAAGGGGGTATCTTGTGTTGTTATAGGCAGTGTTAGGCCCTGTAATAAGGGGGTATCTTGTGGTTACAGGTAGTGTTAGGCCCAGTAATAAGGGGGTATCTTGTGGTTACAGGTAGTGTTAGGCCCTGTAATAAGGGGGTATCTTGTGGTTACAGGTAGTGTTAGGCCCAGTAATAAGGTGGTATCTTGTGGTTACAGGCAGTGTTAGGCCCTGTAATAAGGGGGTATCTTGTGGTTACAGGTAGTGTTAGGCCCTGTAATAAGGGGGTATATTGTGGTTACAGGCAGTGTTCGGCCCAGTAATAAGGGGGTATCTTGTGTGGTTACAGGGAGTGTTAGGCCCTGTAATAAGGGGGTATCTTGTGGTTACAGGCAGTGTTGGGCCCTGTAATAAGGGGGTATCTTGTGTGGTTACAAGCAGTATAAGGCCCTGTAATAAAGGGGTATCTTGTGTTGTTATAGGCAGTGTTAGGCCCTGTAATAAGGGGGTATCTTGTGGTTACAGGCAGTGTTGGGCCCTGTAATAAGGGGGTATATTGTGGTTACAGGCAGTGTTAGGCCCAGTAATAAGGGGGTATCTTGTGGTTACAGGCAGTGTTAGGCCCTGTAATAAGGGGATATCTTGTGGTTACAGGCAGTGTTAGGCCCTGTAATAAGGGGGTATCTTGTGGTTACAGGCAGTGTTAGGCCCTGTAATAAAGGGCTATCTTGTGGTTACAGGCAGTGTTAGGCCCTGTAATAAGGGGGTATCTTGTGGTTACAGGTAGTGTTAGGCCCTGTAATAAGGGGGTATATTGTGGTTACAGGCAGTGTTAGGCCCAGTAATAAGGGGGTATCTTGTGGTTACAGGCAGTGTTAGGCCCTGTAATAAGGGGGTATCTTGTGGTTACAGGCAGTGTTAGGCCCAGTAATAAGGGGGTATCTTGTGTTGTTATAGGCAGTGTTAGGCCCTGTAATAAGGGGGTATCTTGTGGTTACAGGTAGTGTTAGGCCCAGTAATAAGGGGGTATCTTGTGGTTACAGGTAGTGTTAGGCCCTGTAATAAGGGGGTATCTTGTGGTTACAGGTAGTGTTAGGCCCAGTAATAAGGTGGTATCTTGTGGTTACAGGCAGTGTTAGGCCCTGTAATAAGGGGGTATCTTGTGGTTACAGGTAGTGTTAGGCCCTGTAATAAGGGGGTATATTGTGGTTACAGGCAGTGTTAGGCCCAGTAATAAGGGGGTATCTTGTGGTTACAGGCAGTGTTAGGCCCTGTAATAAGGGGATATCTTGTGGTTACAGGCAGTGTTAGGCCCAGTAATAAGAGGGTATCTTGTGTTGTTATAGGCAGTGTTAGGCCCTGTAATAAGGGGGTATCTTGTGTTGTTATAGGCAGTGTTAGGCCCAATAATAAGGAGGTATGTTGTGGTTACAGGCAGTGTTGGGCCCTGTAATAAGGGGTTATCTTGTGGTTACAGGCAGTGTTGGCCCTGTAATAAGGGGGTATCTTGTTTGGTTACAAGCAGTATAAGGCCCTGTAATAAGGGGGTATCTTGCGTGGTTATAGGTAGTATTAGGCCCTGTAATAAGGGGGTATCGTGTGGTTCCAGGCAGAGTTAGGCCCTGTAATAAGGGGGTATCTTGTGGTTACAGGTAGTGTTAGGCCCAGTAATAAGGGGGTATCTTGTGGATACAGGCAGTGTTAGGCCCTGTAATAAAGGGGTATCTTGTGGTTACAGGCAGTGTTAGGCCCTGTAATAAGGGGGTATCTTGGTGGTTACAGGCAGTGTTAGGCCCTGTAATAAGGGGGTATCTTGTGGTTACAGGCAGTGTTAGGCCCTGTAATAAGGGGGTATCTTGTGGTTATAGGTAGTGTTAGGCCCTGTAAAAAGGGGGTATCTTGTGGTTACAGGTAGTGTTAGGCCCTGTAATAAGGTGGTATCTTGTGGTTACAGGCAGTGTTAGGCCCAGTAATAAGGGGGTATCTTGTGGTTACAGGTAGTGTTAGGCCCTGTAATAAGGGGGTATCTTTTGGTTACAGGTAGTGTTAGGCCCTGTAATAAGGGGTACCTTGTGTTGTTATAGGCAGTGTTAGGCCCAGTAATAAGGGGGTATCTTGGGGTTACAGGCAGTGTTAGGCCCAGTAATAAGGGGGTATCTTGTGTTGTTATAGGCAGTGTTAGGCCCAGTAATAAGGGGGTATCTTGTGGTTACAGGCAGTGTTAGGCCCAGTAATAAGGGGGTATCTTGGGGTTACAGGCAGTGTTGGGCCCTGTAATAAGGGGGTATCTTGTGTGGTCACAGGCAGTGTTAGGCCCAGTAATAAGGGGGTATCTTGTGTGGTTACAGGCAGTGTTAGGCCCAGTAATAAGGGGGCATCTTGTGTGGTTACAGCTTACAGGTGTAAAAATGTAAGAATGTATGTAAATCCCCCTCACTTCTGAGAAGATAACTATGTAACTATATCATGTCCCGTTGGAGGGGGCATTGGGGCGTTTTGCCTTTTGTTGTATGAGGGATATGTGCCTGGCCATAGCAGGGGGTTAGGGCGCCCACCGTAGGGTTGTAGATTTATTAATGGGAGGTCGGAGGTCACTGGCAAGGAACGGATGGGGGGGGGGGATATTCAAAGCAATTGTGAGCGCGGCCTAGAAGAGAAATTCTGCGTCCCGCAGAATAATGGAAGCACGAGGCAGCTATAACCCACAGAGCTGACAATCTACCTGTGGGGGCATTCACCAAGGATTTCCACTCAGAGTCTTGTTTTCATAATATCTAAAACCAGTCCCACGAATGTGCCAACGTTTCAGCCGGTGACGCCAGGCCTTCCTCGCAGGCAGATGGAGCTCAGATCCACATATGGTGAGGCGCTGGTACTATCCCGTCTCTAGGGGACAGGGATTAAAGGGGCACTGCCTATTAAAGAGGCCATCCTTAACCCCTTCCCTACCGGAGAGGCATGCAATGCGCCAATAACGCAGACCAGAGTTAAAGCACTTGTAATAACGTTTCTGCATCTTATTGTACCGATTTCACCGAAAGCCCTCCTAGATGTTCAATTGTGCATGAGCAGAGAAGTATTAGTGTGTGATCCCGCAGGAAGGAAGGAGTTAACTACACTAAAGTAACTTGCGTGGTCCCAGATTTGGGATTCTTGGGATGAAAGTTCCACGTTTAATTGTTTTCTTCTCCTCACCGCCCCTCGTGCGATTCTGCACCATTAAACACCGATAATTAAAGCCAATTGCAATTGTTTATCCCGCACGTGACGGTTATTAAGACGGGGACGGCGTGCGGCACACAGGACTTGTAATATGAATAATAATTATAACACGCACCCTTTTTATTATTATTATTATTTTTTACAGGTTACGTTTTAGTATTTGTTTGTTCCCCCTGAAGGAGTTAATATAGCAGGAGGATCCTGGATTTGTTTGACAGGAGAATTTCGGAGTGTGAATGTGAACCTGAAACCCTAATCTGGTCCTGCGGTCCCAGACATGCCGTCAAATAACGTGTGATAGATAGATAGATAGATTAGATAAAATAGATTTGATAAGATAGATAGATAGAGTAGATAAGATAGATCGATAGATCGATAGATAGATAAGATAGATCGATAGATAGATTAGATTAGATAGAGAGAGATATTGTAGGTACATATATGTGGGTAAATTATCACTCTTGGTTTCAAAAACAGGGCAAAAATGGTACAAAAATCAGATTCATCCATCAAGAATATCCCATTTATTTAAATTGTCAACAGAGATTACCCCAATAGAATAGAACGGAAGTATTAAGCAGTATATAAGAGCAACATATATAAATAACAAAACTGTATCAAAAAATCAAGGATGAAATTAATTTAAAAAAATGACGTTCCATTTTATATATATATATCATATATAAATACACACACAGCCCTGAGGGAGAAACACGCAGAGCTGGTTCTCCTGTCTTGTTTTTACATTTCCTAGCAATTTTACGTTGAGCGATTATTCAACTGGGGTCTGCGATAAAATGTTTCTGCAATATATTTTTTTTATCCCTGACATGGTGCCGGGTGTTTCTTTTATTTTATATATATATATATATAATCAAAAAATAAATAGATGATACCGTTCTGTGGCTAACGAAATGCATTTCGTTAGCCACAGAACGGTATCATCTATTTATTTTTTGATTATTGAAGCTCAGCTAACACGGTACTGATACCTCTACATATATATATATATATATATATATGTGTGTGTGTGTGTGTGTGTATAATATATATATATATATGTGTGTGTGTGTGTGTGTGTATAATATATATATATATATGTGTGTGTGTGTGTGTGTGTGTGTATAATATATATATATATCATGGAAGGTTATGCAATATTTTGAAATGTACCATATCTTGGGGCATGCCAATATATTTGAAGGTCTTTGCTGATGGGTGCACCACCTAATTATATATATTAGGTTTTAGGGTTAAATTCAATTCTCTGGTAGTAGAGCTCTTACTCAGTCTCTTTGTTGTATATTTGAAGGTTTTATTTTTTAGCAGAGATTTTCTTTGCCAGTGATGGGATATACAGGGATCCGGCGGATATACAGGGATCCGGCGGATATACAGGGATCCGGCGGATATACAGGGATCCGGCGGATATACAGGGATCCGGCGGATATACAGGGATCCGGCGGATATACAGGGATCCGGCGGATATACAGGGATCCGGCGGATATACAGGGATCCGGCGGATATACAGGGATCCGGCGGATATACAGGGATCCGGCGGATATACAGGGATCCGGCGGATATACAGGGATCCGGCGGATATACAGGGATCCGGCGGATATACAGGGATCCGGCGGATATACAGGGATCCGGCGGATATACAGGGATCCGGCGGATATACAGGGATCCGGCGGATATACAGGGATCCGGCGGATATACAGGGATCCGGCTGATATACAGGGATCCGGCGGATATACAGGGATCCGGCGGATATACAGGGATCCGGCGGACATACAGGGATCCGGCGGACATACAGGGATCCGGCTGATATACAGGGATCCGGCGGATATACAGGGATCCGGCGGATATACAGGGATCCGGCTGATATACAGGGATCCGGCGGATATACAGGGATCCGGCGGATATACAGGGATCCGGCTGATATACAGGGATCCGGCTGATATACAGGGATCCGGCGGATATACAGGGATCCGGCTGATATACAGGGATCCGGCGGATATACAGGGATCCGGCGGATATACAGGGATCTGGCTGATATACAGGGATCCGGCGGATATACAGGGATCCGGCTGATATACAGGGATCCGGCGGATATACAGGGATCCGGCGGATATACAGGGATCCGGCTGATATACAGGGATCCGGCGGATATACAGGGATCCGGCGGATATACAGGGATCCGGCGGATATACAGGGATCCGGCGGATATACAGGGATCCGGCTGATATACAGGGATCCGGCGGATATACAGGGATCCGGCGGATATACAGGGATCCGGCTTATATACAGGGATCCGGCGGATATACAGGGATCCGGCGGATATACAGGGATCCGGCGGATATACAGGGATCCGGCGGATATAACCATGTTATCTGCGTATTACTGGTCTGCATTCTCACCTAAATTCGTCTTCCGAATACCCCACTAAAGCATGCCTGCCATGCTCACGCAATCTCCCTTTTATATATGTTCCCCTTTAACCCTCGGAGATCTTCAGGGTCATTTTCAAGGGTTCTCAACTCCAGTGCTCAAGGGCCACTAACAGGTCAGGTTTTCAGGATAGCCCTGCTTCAGCACAGGTGGTTCAATCAGTGACTCGGTTGAAGGCTGCTCCACCTGTGCTAAAGCTGGGATACCCCAAAAACCTGACCTGTTGGTGGCCCTTGAGGACTGGAATTGCCCCTCTCCTCCATGTCTATTTATTAGCAAAACTGTGGCAAAACCAGTGCGAAAAAAACAGCACCAGATTCATGATAGAAAATAAATGACATTAAGTGGGGTGGGAACGGTCCCGTTACTGCATGTATTTACACTGATTCTGTAGCTAGGAGATTTAGAAAATAAATAAATAACTTCCTCTGTATAACGCTCAATGTAAATAAAACTCTCTCGCCTCTGAAACAGGAGTGCAGGGATAAAATAAAATGGCGACTACATAAACTAATGAAGCCAGAACAGAGAGAGAGATATTATTATTTGTCTCAGTAACTTGTTCCTGTTTGGGAATGTTTTCTAGGGAAAGACAGGAGCATTTGGTCTCATGGTCATGCCTCGTGTCAGTGAGACCCCCACACTTCTCCCACCCTCTGCACAAGCATCGCGTGTTCTGCAGGATACAGGCACCCCCGGGGTTGTGTGTCCTGCATGTGGACAGGTTTATTTATTGGTTATTCACTAAGATCTCTTGGCTGCCGAACTGAGGGGAAACATTGCTTTTTACAGTATTTTTTTATTTTATTTTTTTAGAGAAAAGGTATTACATTTTAACCCATCACAGGGTTATTTAATGAAGTCTCCTGGCTGTAAAAATTGGGGGTAAATAACCGCAAATGTATCAATGGGAAAATAACAGTCCCTTCCACCAGATGCCTTCACTTTGCTAAATCTGGGGCTGTTTGTGTAGATTTGGGATGGAATCCCTTATTTGTCCTCACATCTGAATTCTTTAGATACCGTATGAAGATTATTTCACAGGGTGTTTCTTCTTACTGATAGTTCTTCATACCTGTTATTTCTGAGTTTGGGGACCCCCCCCCCCCCCCTCCCCAAAATAACATCTTCCTGTCACCTCTGACTACATGACACGGGTTAACCCTTTCTTCTCTGTGCAGCAAGTGGCTTGTTGTTGTTGTTTTTTTTAACAAGTCAAATTCTTTATTAAAACAATCGGTATTAGAACAGTGTAATAAACTCAGTGAAAGCCCCCTCGACTCCCCTCATTAAAGCGCTGATCCGTGTACAGAACCAATTACTAGGGGAGAAGAGAGAGGTTACTGACTGCTGGCAACAGTCACCTTGGTCTTTGGAGAGAGATGGAGAGAGCGAGACATCACCGTGTAAATTAGAAGCCTGCCCAAGCAGGACAAAACTGCCCATTGAGCTAATTGCAAAATGCATTTTATTGCAGGGGAGTAAAGTCCCATCCAGGCTATTTACTGCCTTCTAGAGAGGGAAGCATGGCTGGGAGGGAGGAGAAGAAGCAGATGTTCCGCCACATTCCCCAGCTCCGGGAGAATCACTCATACTGATATTGAAATGTATATACTATTATATTATTATAATATTATTAATTGTACTCTTGCCAGTAGCAGTGTTAATGACAGAGTTCAAATAGAAAGGATTAAACTAGTGTGCGAATGTCATTAAATATTCGCTAATATTCGCTTACTATAAATGTGTATATATTTCGGAGAACATTATATTTATTAACCTCTTCAGTGCTATAGGAAAATGAGTAAAAACATGACATTTGGCGTTTGTATTACTGTCGTTACTTCGCTTGTATTCATATAATAATAATAATAATAATAATAATAATAATAATAATAATAATAATAATAATAATAATAATAACATTATTAATGATAACAATTGTATTATTATTCTTACTCTTATTATTATACATAAGTATTCTATTACACAATTCAATGCCTATCTATATTCTATGCCTGTATACACACACACACACACACACACACACACACACACACACACACACACACACACACAACACAGGCCCTTAAAACATTGTGTATCTACAGAAAACGGATACACACACAAAAATAACCTCTTCCCTGCAGATAATTGCGTCCCAAAAAAAAACTCACCTCGTGAAAATGTTGTCTGTTTAACCCCTTCCTTGGCTGGATATGCATCACATTGCGACAGCGAATACATGGATCTAGATACTATCTATCAATCCAGCAGAGACTTCAGAGATAAACGCTTACCGCCTGAGGGAGGTGGCTGCAGTGGGGAGAAGATATCCTCTCACACTGGGAGGGTCTGAGCATAGAGTTATCTCCTGTGTTATTGGGAAGACTTTAGAAAGGGGCAGAGTGCAGCATATATACAGGTGACATTGCACTCGGTATAGCATCCTCCTGCACAGACCCTGTCTCATACCCCAGCCCTGGTAATAGTTTATAGATTGTATTCCGGTTCAGGGTGACCCCCCTCCTCTCCCCCCCCCCCTTAAGTCCCTGATGAAATCCTACAAAA